>NW_013672086.1:3712-4728 GCF_000517525.1 Limulus polyphemus | reverse complement strand
CGGCTGAAAGGGCGAGCATGTTTGGTGTGACAGGGATTCGAACCCGCGACCCTCAGATTGCGAGTCGAGTGCCTTAACCACCTGGCCATGCCGGGCGCTTTTGACTGTAACCTAAGTGGTGTTAATTGTAATCTATACAGAATATAAAAGTAGTACATTTGTATTTGATTTCAGCAATATAAATGAGTTATCAATAAACGTTTTCTTAGGGAGCATCAAAACAGTTCCTAATTCTTTCACTGCAATTTTTGGTTCATAGGTTTGTTACGATTCATTATGTCAAACTATGTTTGAAGTTTAAACGTTTTAATACAATAAATATTTCTGGTCACATAGTATAACATTCTAATTTGCTGTTGACAGTTTGAAGCTCAGCGTTTTTAATAAGCCCATTGTTGATAATTGAAGCGATGTTTTTTTTGTGCTTTATTTTGTATAACGTATGTAATAAAGTTTCGACGTGATACTTCGCTTACAGCGCTATCTGATGAGCCTGAAAAAATGATATCAGCCAAAAAAAAAGATAATTCAAGTATATTTTGGAGACCTTTGAATTTCTTCTGTTGCTTGCTTGCATCATTAGGCTTCGTGACGTTATATTCTTAGTAATGAAGAAAAGTTTTTTTCACCGGTCTTATCCTTCTTGACAGGTCTGGTGAGTGGAAACAGTTAACATGAAATTTGCTGACGGTGCAGAAAAAATATAAAGTAACCTGTTTAAAAAAAATACTTATTGTTTGAGAACTTGTCAAAAAATACCGCTTTTTGAAATATTAGATCATTGTCTTCACTATTTTGGAAGAGTTGATAGAATTCTTCTGTAGTTGATTATAGACCACATATGAAAACAGACGTGTTAGTGGATCGTCAGCTTGATAAGAGATACTGATTTTACTAGGAAATACAGATTCATTCTGTTCAAGTCTCTGGTCGTTTGTTAATTTCCGGTATAAATTCTTCCCGAGGAACTTCAGCGATACAAGTCCTTTCTTGAATAAAACTAGTTTATTCTTTCT
>NW_013672086.1:0-2910 GCF_000517525.1 Limulus polyphemus | reverse complement strand
TGTTTCAGTCGTGCGACTGAATATGTCCACTTATTTTATATTTGTTAAAATAACATGTACAGCAAAAGAAAAAATTACTAACGCGAACGAAGAAGCTGAAACTTGTTATTGGGTGACAGCGTTTGATGTATCTTTAAGTTATTGTTGGGATATTTAGCGCAAAGCTACATAATGGGCTATCTGAGCTCTGTCCACTGGGGAGGTTGAACCTTGAATTTTAGCGTTATAAGTCTATAAACTTGTTGCTGTCCCACCGAGTGACACATTTTTTAAGTGAATTATATATATATATATATAATCTGAACCACTATTGTGGTTCATAATAGAGATCGCAAGGACTTGCACAATTCCCTAATAGAACGTTCGGGCAAAAAAGCACCTTAAACACTAAAGATTCAGTTCAAACAACACTTTAAAACATTTACTATTGACTACTAAGGCTGAATACACATAAAACTTCACAAAGAAGCGAACATGTTCGACTTATAAGGAAAAGAATATCCACTATAAAAAGTTTAAGTAGAGGATGAAACGGGAATTACCAGCTAATGATAGATGAACATTAGTTGACTGTAGCATGTACATACCCAATGTTTTGCACACTATACAAACAGTGTTTTTAATACACGCAATATTAAATTGTATTACACACACTCGTAAAATAATTATTTTAAAAGACAAGAAGATTTATTTAAAGCGATGTTTTAGACGTATATGTTTTATTTGAAAAGGTTGCTTTTCTACTGGTAAAATTTTATATGCGCTTAGTGGAGGTTGAGACTTAGTCTAGGCATATATTTGCCCATTGCTATGCATTATATATAGAGAATTTAGCTACACAGAAACTATAAATGCTCACTATATTCCCAAACAAATCTCCATGACAATCTCCAGCTACAGTTTAACATTTTACATCTCGAACTAATACGATCAACTAGTCAATAGATACAGTAAATTATCATGAACCGTATCATCTAGCTACTAGCTATGTTTATTGCCATGACAATGTATAAAGTTAACTACCATATCAAGTAATCCATTGCCAATAGTTGAGCAAGCAAGATAAATAAATAATTTGGAATTTAAAAACCTGCAAATGGGAATCGTAAAAAAGTAAGGAAACAAGGTTGGAGATACTGTAGACATTATTTACCCAAATTACATTTGCATTCATATTTTGACTCCACTAAATGTAATTCTAGGTAATAGCATGGAGCCAAAATAAGGGTTTGTAGTTTGAGTAAATAATGTCCACAGTATCTCCAGCCTTGTTTCCTTACTTTTTTCGACCCCTATTTGCAGGATTTTAAATTTCCAATTTTTTATTTATATTGCTTTGTTAAATGGACTGTCGTGTCTATAATTGTTAAATATCCATTCATAACCACTTTAAGCCTAATACTCAGAATACTCGTTCTGAGATAGCCACATCAGAGTACTATCAGAATGCGTAACAGCAGGTAATAATCTACTTAAGCCTAACATGGAAGTACAACAATAAATATGATACGAAACAGTAAAATTGTGAACCATGTTATGTATTCTACTTGATATTCTACTTGTATAATTAGTAGGCCCACCAAATCATGCTTATTCTCGTTTTCAAAGTGCTAGTCGCATTTTATTTCAACCAAAGTTAAATACAAATGTATGTCACCACAAATAAGAGCCGTGGCACCAAGGGCAACATTTTCAGCATGTATTTTCTGGCTTATACTTTGAAGAATATATATAAAAAAATCTTTCCAATTGACGATGGAGAAAATAATTCCAAGAGCAGAATTGAACCTGGTATATTGTTCGTACAAAGTTCGATTAACCTCAGAAATAGATATATATATATTTAGTTTCCATGTTACTTGCTTAGAGAATCGAAACTTTTGTCGTTCCTTTCTTCCTTTTTTTTATTTTGCTGAAGAGTGTCTTTCGTTCTGAGAGAGCCACATCAGAGTACTATCAGAATACGAAACAGAGTACGTGACACTTAAGCATAATATGAAAGTACAACAATTACTATGATACGAAACAGTAGAATTTTAAACCATGGATGAGCATAAATCCTATAGAAGTCCGTGGTAAATATTAGGCTTAAATAATAAGGTAAACTGTTTGCTTTACGTATCTTGTGTTACAGCAATCAATAAGTTTGAATACGAACTTCAAGAACACCAACAGGGTTAGGGAATCAAAAATACATTTAGAATGAACTAAAACAACAACAAAATTACAAATTGTTATCAAACTATTTAGCGCTTTCGGTTTTTTCTTGTACTTTCTTTCTTTTAACGTCAGTTTGATTTCATATCGGAGATTGAAGTTTAATGGTAGGCGAACACTGGCTCCTGTAAATCGTGACTATCACACTATGCTACTTTCTTTATCTCACTGTCTGAGTTTGTTCCAAACAGCTGATTATTTACGTCAAAAGAAGATTACATTTCTTTAAAACGTTTCTTTACGTTTCTTTCTTCTCTACTGTTTTACATGTCGTATTATCAGAAACAATAAACTTGATAGAGCTTGTATTTAATATTCCCAAGAATGATTTGATAATCATGTGACGCACCAAGTAATTGGGTAAACTTAGAAAGAATTTTAAATATTTCCATATTGGATTTATATTATGTCAGTAAAACTCCTATCAGGGCGTTAAAATAATTAAAACACTCTTGTCCTCTCCTGTCGGTTGGAAGTATTAACATCAAACGTGTTAATGGAATATTGGATGTATATTATGTCAGTAAAACTCATATCAGGGCGTTAAAATAATTAAAACACTCTTGTCCTCTCCTGTCGGTTGGAAGTATTAACATCAAACGTGTTAATGGAATATTGGATGTATATTATGTCAGTAAAACTCATATCAGGGCGTTAAAATAATTAAAACACTCTTGTCCTCTCCTGTCGGTT
>NW_013672085.1:24640-46353 GCF_000517525.1 Limulus polyphemus | reverse complement strand
CTATTTACTAGCATTCAAGCACGACATTTGTATCTTACTATTTACTAGCATTCAAGCATGACATTTGTATCCTGACATTTGTATCTTACTATTTACTAGATGTTCAACTGTGATATGTATAGCTTAGTATTTACTTGAAGTAGTTCAATATGTCAGAAATTCAGGTGTGCATGAAATAATCATTAAAAGTGTGTCTTGAAAATAGCTTTTCTTCTAAAAACAGTGACATGCAGTAACAAGTTGCAACTAGGTTAACACTCTAAGAATGATATGAATAACCAATACTTTTTTTATTAGTATTAACAGAGATCAATCCATTACTATAAACAGAGGCCAGTAATGATTTATTATCATTATTAATGAAAAGCATCACTACAGGCATTGTTAATTAAGCTTCTTTACCCAAATACTATGATTCTTCTACCTATTTTTCCCATTTGATGTAAATAAACCATCTTTTTTAAAGTATCACACATCATTTACAAACTGATTATACAAGGAATAACCCCACACAAAGGAAATTATACTCTTACCTTGCTCCAGAGATACATCTAGTGAACAGCATTGACCCTATCTGAGTCAGAGATTTTCCTTCTAAGCCATGAAAACTGCTCAGAGTGATACCTGTCAGCACATTGAAAAAACAATTTCTAGTAAAGGTAAAAAAACAAAATTAAAATATACCACAATTCAGTCTTCTCTATGAGATGCACCCTAAGTCTTTATACCTATACTCAGTTTGGTTTCTTAATGTACATTACAAATACACACTAAAAACACAGTTTTTTAAGAAAACATTTAAGAAAAGATAGTGAGAAATATGGCTTAGGATATGAATAACACATGAAAAGGTTTAATCATTAAATAATGACAAAGCTCTCCTTTAAAAACTATTCTGGTTAACTTACAGCTCATCAGTTGTAAGGAAATTAAACAAAAATTCTTAGAACTTTAAGTTTATGAAATATACTACAGTTACAAAAACAATGGAACCCTATAGTAAAATATTCTTTATATACACTCTCTACTACTATAAATTTCAGGCTCAGGTTTTAGTTTAAATGCTGATTTTTGTCTAACATGTACACCTGAGTGAACCATGTTTATAACAAAATCCATGTATAAAAATTATGACAAAATTATCTTTATCAAGTTCATCAATAAAACTTTCTAGGAAATGAAAAATCATTTTAAGTGAGAACAGTATTTTAAGGACATAAATTTTTGGAATAATTATTCAAAAAATCCATAAAATAGAAGGTAGTTTTTGAAACTTTTTTTAAAGATCATAAAGAAAATTAATGTTATTTTCATACATTTACAACATAGTAAAATTATTATACAACATTCCAGATTTTAAGCTACTTAAAAATACTTTTATAACCTCCAAAGTTTTAGTTTACAAAACAAGTTTTGAATAAGTGTAAAATTATTAACTGTAATGAAACCCTTGTTCTGATGAACAATTAACAAATAATTCTATTTATGAACATAAATGATGCCACACCGTTTAATTGGCACATGCAGATGTCACTAGTCTTCACAATCACTGTTAAGAAAGGACTGACAACAATACTATATGCTTATGAGAAAGAAACTGCAGTAGCTAACTAAATACTTGAAAAGAAAAATTCATTAGTATTTCTATTAAAATTTTACAAACTTGAGAAAATATATACTATAAAAAATGTTTAATATCTGCCTTAAAACACATACTAAAAATGTTTAATATCTACTTTAAAACACATACTAAAAATGTTTAATATCTACCTTAAAACACATACTAAAAATGTTTAATATCTACCTTAAAACACATACTAAAAATGTTTAATATCTACCTTAAAACACATACTAAAAATATTTAATATCTGCCTTAAAGCACATACTAATCTGCAGAAATTCTCTCTAAATTTTGTGATAATTTTGGGAATGAACATTTTCATATCACATATGATGTAAAAATTATTCTATTCACTAATTCAACGTTTTGCAGAGCTTGTTACTTGATTATCCAGGACTTGATTTAACACTTTTTAAATTATGTACACAAATACAAATTTAATGCTTCCCAACAGGACACACATCATATAGAAATTAAGTTATCCAAAGGATCACTTATTCCCAAATTTGAATTCATTATTAAATGAAACAACAGAGCCCAAGCTAAATAAAAAAATCTTCACAACAGTACTAGGTAATTCTTAATAATCATGGATTTGTTGATTGAAAAATTATTCATTACTACATGTACAGTATGGATACTTATAAATACCTCTGTATGCAGCACAAAACATTTGGTGTGAATTAGTGGAATACTCTCAAATTGAAAGGTAAAATCTTTATTATTAGTTACAATCGACTAGTTTCAGCAACACAGTTACCATTCTTATATATTAGATTTCAAATTGTCTGAAACTGAGCGAAATGATACTTTAAATTTAGTAGTTAAATTGTCCTTGGATTTAGCAGTTAAATAAAAGCCGATATATATATAGTCAGTTTATGATATTTGCCAACAAAATTGATACACACAATTCTTTTTTTTTAACACAAATACGTTGTAATATACACACACACAACAATATAATTGACAATAATAGTTATTACAAATATTTATCATGAACAATAATTTATATACAAAATTTTACAAACCTACAAGCAATATAAAATATTTTTTTTAGTCTGGAATTTCTTCGTCATCTTATAAAGGGTTCACAATGAGTGAGCTAATTATGTGTTGATGTAGGTACAATTCACTTAACGGGAAGCTAGCTAGCTTTTTCCCTTGTTATTCACCAGCCACATGCACCCAGTTTTCCACAATATAACATTTTTGTAAAAATACTAATGTCTGACGAGAATCCACTGAAGTTAGATGATTTGTAATCTTGGGAACTTTGTAAATGCTCCGGGTCAAATATCTGAAGTTTTCTGACTGATAAGCATTATAACAATCACAGTTATAGCTTCTGAAGTTTATAGCACACTGACTGCAGCAAACTAATAATAGATACTCTCTTTTTTGGCATGTCACGTTGGTTATATTTATAGGCATGTGGAGGATTTCCAAAAAATTCAGATTATATAACAATATGAATTTATGCATTTACATACATACATATATATATTCTTGATTCTTACTCTCGAGAATCTTCTACAACTTTGGAGAATAGACGAGAGTTTCGCAATACATATCTAACACTATAAGCTATGTATGTTTTTAAATAGAAACTTAATCTAAAGAAACATTAATATTAAAATAAATATATAATAATAATAAATTCATCACACCATCATCAGGGTTAGTGTTACCAAAATGTCCCCTGTGGCACAGTGGTATGTCTGCAGACTTACAACGCTAGAAACTAGGTTTCAATACTCGTGGTGGGCAGAGCACAGATAGCCCATTGTGTAGCTGTGTACTTAACTACAAACAAACAAAGTTACCGAAATTAGTTGGCTGTAACTAATAATAACCAGTTAGGTTGCTATAGTAACCAGACGACACTCATTATCACTAGAGTGTTAGACTATTTGTTGTAGTAGGCATAGTGAAGTACATTATAACTGTAGTCATTTCTTACATGTAGCAAAAATTAAGTTTTTTATATGAATGAACTCTGGAGTCATTAATCCACTTGCCTAAATTATACAAATAAACCAACTTATCTCTAAAAATAGTTGAACATTGAAGTTTCTGTAAGTTATTACAGGTAATTTTAAAAATAAATACTACTCATGTTTTCATAATTTAAGTTCTTATTAATTCCTTAATCATGCACTCAAGAGCAGCTCTTTTTTTAAATAACAACTTTGTGTTAGTCTGGCTCTTTTCTTAAATTTTAGTGTTTTTTAAATTAGTAATTTCTATTTGGTACGGTAGAACAGTGCTTCTGAAACTGTTTGCCACATAATTTTTGCAATTATTAAGTAATTTTTTATTTAGTTATGTAAATTTATTATCAATTTAATAAGTTTTTAAAATTTCAAATTTGATTTACTTTCTCCTCGATACACAATATAACAGTAATTTCTGCCTATCTTAGTTGGGATGGAGGGTGCCACTAGGCCTGCCATATGAACTTATTTACCTGTTCCAAAAGAAGTTTGAGGCATTAAAAGCAGGAAGCATTGGGGTAGAATGTCTCTTAAAGGAACAGACACAAGACTGAGAAATATATTGTTTATATGAGGAATAACAGGAAAAAGTTTGAGATGTTCCCTTGAAATTTCCTGCATTATTTGGGAGTCACTGGCCATTACATAATAAAACTTCAAGTATTAAGAAATGAGCTGGGCGTATAAAAAAAGTTGTAATTGTTCCGTCACTTTAGTGGGCTTGTGCCCTTACCTTTCAAATCATTTAAGAGACTTCAAAAATGTAGCCTTGGAAATCATAGGATCTTCGAGGATTCCAAGTAAATACCGAGTGCTGATTACACAACCAAACACCACTTACGTATTTTGTCTATTCTCTCTTTTGTGCATGTTTAATTATAACTAATGAAATCTATAACATATGGATAATTCTAGTATCACCAGCAAAAAGAAAAACACAGCTAGATTTCCACTATTCCAAGTAATACAGAATATTGAGCATGTGTCTGAGGAGAAAACCAGTACACACACATAACTACTCATTTAATGCTTCATGTTTCTAACATTCTATCCAATGAAGGTGAGTGAGTTGTTGAACCTACTGAACTGCTTAGATGCATGTTAATTAGTTTATTCTAGGACAGACACAAGTTAAAACCTTCAACTAAACCTATTTTCACTTGAAAACTCTCACCTAAAGAAATTGGATTGTGTCTTGTATCTAGCAATCGTTCTCCATGTTTTTCTGCAATTTTTGTTAATTCTTGCTTCAGGTGATTAAACCTGTGTTTCCTTTGCTGCAAAAGCTTTTGAAAGCCCTGCTTCCCCAGATCCAGTAAAGTAATGAACATATCAACAGAAGGAGCAGCAGAAGCTCTACCTGTAATACAAAATATATATACCCTATCATACTTCACCACAGCCTCACTCACTGGATGTCTAGGAACATATTGCTTTACATGTAGTCTGTTGTATATCCACAAACTTTAAAAATATTTTATCCAAACAGGTTAATATTTAAAACTATGAATTTCATTTTACGATGTGTCTAAATATTCAGTTTCAGCTTTAAAATCTAAAAATGCAAGTGAATCACAGCATTCACATTACACCATCTCTTTTACAGCAATTCCTGTTAACTTCATAACGAGACATTTATTCTTTGTTGTTAAAACAAATAAAAATAAGTTTCCGCTTTTCAATGCTAGGTTAACACAAGTAGCAGCAATATATTTTTTGGCTAGGTGTCAAATACCAACAGCAAAAAATCCTTTCACCCTAAAGTGCAAAAAAACGAAAAACAGATAATATGTTTTGAAACTATAGATCTTTTGCAATATGTTGTTTCTTGTCAGTGGCAAATAGTTCCTCTTACTATGTGGCAGACCGTTATGTAAAATGTAACACATTTGTACAATGGTTAGTAAATTAGCTGAAACAAAGGATATACTTCTTGAAACAAATTAGCTTGACATTAACACTGATATCAATACACAAATTTGAAGCACACTGGCTGAAGCCAGTGAAGACATCTCACATCTTAATTAACTCAATAGACATTAGATTGAAATACATAAAGTATCATAATCAAATATATCATTTTGATGGAAATCAAATAGAAATTATCGGTAATAAATGTAAACAGTAAATTAGATTCCATGAAAACCTATAATTAGCCTATAAGAGGTGACTAATATTATTAAATGGAAAAACTGAACAGAAGATATATAAGCAGTTAAGTTCTAGTCACTAAAAGATCAAAATAATTATGCACAGAGCTTCTAGTTTCATATTACTTTTGTTTTTCACTTAACAATAATATCACAAAGATTTTTTTATAAGATTAAATTCACTCTACTGAGCCTGGGTGCATCTATTCAATGCACCTTTTGTATGGTTTGTTTATTGCACTGCAAAAACAAAAACTACTGGATGAAATAGTTTAAAACTTCAGAAGAATTTCCTACATGTTATGCAGCTAGTATAAATAAAATATTTTATATGTGATGTTGGTATGAATTTGTAGCTTTGAAAATTAGAAAAGATTTTATGATATATTGTTTAAGAACAATTAAAAATGCTTACCTTTGTTGAAGATTTTAATTACTGATTTTTTTTTCTCTTCCTACATTCATATAAAATTTTCTTCTAAAGTTTTTATTTTATAGAACCATTAATCACATCTTTGTTTTGATTAAAAAGACAGTGAATGCAGTTTTACTGTGAGTTATCTCAGACAAATCATGGAAGGGGTTAAACTCCCATTTTATACTAATTTATAGACATACTTTTCCATATTTCTTTTTTTTTTTTGTTATTTTCTTTCCCAATTCAAGTAGTCACTTGACCAATAAGGCCAAACACAGTGTTCTTGCAGGCAAAACAAAACTTGATATAATGAATCTAAGTTTCAAATGGACAGCAACTGCCTGTTGTAGATACCTACAAATGTAGAGGATTACGTTTCGAAAGTCTTCCGCCTCTCGTCTTCAACAACAGGAAGTTGCTGTCCATTTGAAACTTAGATTCATTATGAAAGAATTCATTATTATCAAAGAAAAACTTGGTATAGTCAAATAAAAATGATTTAATTAAGCCTACCTCATCTTCTCAAACAAAAAATATTTCTTTTCCTATCATACTGCAGCATTCTAATTCAAATGATGTATAAAATTATAAAGGAAGCTTTACAAAAAATCATTGCCCAATTTTAGCAAAGTTATTGACAAATATATTTTTCTCTAGTAACATCACTAAGCTAAGTTATTATCACTTTGTTTTTATCAATACTGAACTGAAAGCCACATGGGCTTATATTGCTTAAAAGAAGAGAAAAATATATCACTAACTGATGACCTCTGGAAGCTGAGCTATAAGCAATTACATCAAACCATGGAAACTGAAGATACAAAACATTTACAAGGACAAAGTAGTACTTTTTGTTCAAACTATTTTGACTTTCCTCCTAATGAATGCAAATATCATATTATGCCCAGAAAAAGCCAGGGAATTCGTAAACACTGTTTGAAGCGTGTTGAAATCAATACAAAATCAAAATTAGAATTTTTTATTATATCTTTTATAGATAAAATTAAATAAATATAACTTCTTTGACCAAATAAATTTCAACTATGTAGTTTTAACGTGTGGATGAACAAGTACAAATTTATTTTCTATAATGTTTTAATTCAAAGGAGAAATTTCACCACTGGAGTTGGGGGTGGAATATGTAGAATTAGACACAAACAGAAGTAGACAGTTAATCGCAAGCCCACAAACAGAAGGGAATGAGGGCAACTGCCAAGGAGTCAAGCAACTTAAAACAGGTCCAAACTAATCGGATACATACAATTTATTTTTTTTACCCAAGATTAAGATTTGCAAAAAAAAAAATTCCATTTCCTGCTGCTATTAATAGGATAAAAAAAAACAGTGTTATAACAGTCAGCAGTCTTGTTCTTGGGGACCACTGGCTGTTCTGCCCCAGGTCCCTGAATTGCTGTCAGTGAGCCTAGTTATTTCTGAATAAGTTTTTGGATAATGAAAGTAGAACAAATGGATACAACATTAACTCACAAATTACATTCAGTTTTAGTAGAATGTGTTGTAAATATGAACAACACTATATATATATATATCTATAAACACATACAGACATCACCAGAGCCTCTCTTGATTGTGTACATATAATGTGAGCAGCAAACTTCAATTATTGACTGTAAAAAGAAACCTAAACTCCTAAGTACTTTTTTTTTACACCAAATACAAACATAAAAGACCAATTGTTGATTGTTCAACAAATTAAACAAGCAACAAAACAATTGATAATTATCAAAAACAGTACAATGAAAAGAAAATATTCATTTTATGACTTAGAGGCCTTTCAAAACATTAATTAATTTCTTGGTCTTCACATTATTCTTATAAATACAAACTAATATCTTTAATAAAAACAGATCTATAAATTTTAATACAAGTAAGAGTTTTTCTACAAAAGTAGAGCACCTGGATAGGTTTTTCCTATTTCTTCAATTAGGTTTTTATCAAATCCAGCAATGATAGACCCACCAACTGGAACCATGAAGTTTTTATCACTACTTTGAACATATGCATCAAGTCTGCCTATTTTGGAAGCCTGTAAACAAAGAAACAAAACACAAGGTATTACATTACAGCAATGACAGACTCACCAACTAGAAACACAAAGTTTTTATCACAACTATGAATATATGTATCAAGTCTGCCTACCTTAGCAGCCTGTAAACAAAATATAATGTGTTACATTACAGCAAACCATCAACTAGAACCATGAAGTTTTAAGCACTTCTATGAACATATACACTAAGTCTGCCTACTTTGCCAGCCTGTAAACAAAGAAATAAAATATACAAGGTATTACATTATGATAAGCATTAGATAAGTGTTGAAAAACTGCATGATTAAGCAACTTATTAATGTTATCATTTTCTTTACCTAAAAACGATTGACTCATCTTTCTGCATGACAAAAAGCCATTACCTAACACACACTACCATGTAACTGCCTGAGATGAACTCAAGACTTGTCTTGCTAGACCTAACTGTCAGGAATGGCTTGGTTTGTAATGTAGTAGTCTGTCCTGTACTACATTACCAGGCAATACTCCAGCCATACTTTCCAAATGAGGAGAGCATCCACTCATTCTCGTACATATGGGATTTCATCACCTGATAAGGAACTCTCCATTACCAACTTTCCAACCAGCTTAGGACTGGGGAAGCAAGGATTCTCCCATACTTCACTAAAAGAAAATGGGGGTATTTGCATGGGGGAAAACACTGGAAAGATGCATGGACTATTGTCATCTGGAATTATGTCTACAGACTGAAAGACTGCAGAATGGGTTACCGTGATTAAAGAAAGTAGGTGAAAGCTAGGTGGGAGGGCAGGCACGCACGTGGTGCTGTCAACTTTGTTTTTGAAGCCAGGTATTGTGATGGTGTATAGCCCTAATAATGACCTTGAAGAGTACTGGACGAAACCCATAGAGTGTTTACAAAAAAATGAGTATGTTCACAAGCTAGTGCTCATGAGGATTACTGTGCATGGAGGATGTGTCACCCTACTATTGGTGGAGGGCTATAGTCTAATGATGATAACGATTACATCATACAATGGTACAATACACATTAACACATGTACAGGTGGGAAATTTGTCCAAGGCTTGTGGCATGCACAAGAACTCATATGGCATTACATTTGAAATAATATCTCTTTGTGGTGCAGAGTGGTAAATAGCATTTATGAAACACAAACTATTTGGTATTATGATGTATGCTACTGCTTAGACATATATGATCAGCCAAGAAAACTAAGACAAATACTAACTAGATCTTTACTGGTACAAGTAAGTTTTATAAACTTTTGTTGTTTTCTTAGGTTTAGAAATAACAAAAATAACTTGAGTTTCTTTTTAGTATGGTACTTATCTGGTAGTTCAGAAGTAAACACTCCCTCCAAAAATGACAACAGATATTAAACCTTCTAACTTGTGTTTTAAATAAATGTTTATTTGATGTTTCTTCCCACACAGAAAATATTCCAAGCTTATTAGCAAACAGGAATGGATATTAAGTAAACTAGTAACACTGCATAAACCAGATACTTCAAGTACTTTAAAATCATGAACATCTGTTCCTGTTTTTTTTGTAAAAGTAAATACTTTTATTCTTTTTTTTAATACACAAATAAGATTTGATGCTAACAATACCCAAGAGGATGTCAACATAGATTTAAGAGTTTCAGCTTATAAAGAATGAATAAAACAGATGGCATGCAATATACAAATAGTGTACAATGATTATTTCATGATCTTAATGTACACCCTTTTAATTTTGTCTATAAAATAAGATCTGGCAGGTTAATATACTACAGAAATAGTATACTAGGAGAAGAGAATTTTGTAGCATAATGCAGACTCACTTCTTGGATCAGATGCATGCACTTTGACGACTGCACACCATAAGCGTTATTTACCAGATGAGGAATATTGTACTGCTTACAGAGCTTAGCAACTTCTTCTAATCTATCAAAACCAAAACATAAAAGAACTTTTATTTCATTAAACTATGCAAACGTATCACCAAGAGTGTCATATGCTTTTAAACACACACACAGAGGAACATTTGTAAATTATGAACATAACTGATGTGAGCAAGTTGTTACTGTAATAAAAAACACAGCAAAAACAATGTTAATATGCAAAGTACTACAATAAAGACAAATTCATTTGATTAGTAACAACAACTAATAACTTTTATCGCAATCATTCAACAATATTTCATTTTCTTTGCGAAAGTTAAATAAATAATAGAATCACACAGTTAAAACACTGTCTTTCGTATTTCAATGAATTTCATTTAAATGTACAGTTTGTGTTCATTGTAAAAATACACAAGATCAATGCTTATTCAGTGTACTTGTACATCTGAATTCTGTTGCTCTTACAATGGCATCAAAATCTACTATAGTGTATTCAGTAATTGTATTAGATATCTTACTACCACTATATAACACTTGATATTTAAGAATATATAAAAAAAGTCTATTAGCTTATATCTGTGTGTTCACTACAGCTGGACAAATATAAATGACATTCTTACATTTAGCATTATATGTTAACATGAAGAAAATTGTCCAAAATTACATTCAAGAAAAGAATATCTGTATAATTGAAATGAACAGAATGCAAATTTGGTAGAACATGGAAATATACAGTGCAAAACGTGTCATAGTTAAAAATACCACATTATATGCATGTTTATTATGACTCTTATACTTGAAAAACTTTTAAACAAAACTTAAACCTATGCTGCAATACATGTAGCTATGAATTTGCTTCCAGTTACTTAACACAATAAAGGTAATAAAGAAAGTATCAAGATACATTTGTTTACAGCATTCGTAATTAAATTTAAGGCCAATTCATTAAGTTCCAACTTGTTTCTTTTAAAATTCAACAAAGAAACACAAATTTTAAATTTGCAGTTTAGTTATGAAATTTCTTAATACAGAGTTTACCTTAAATTATTTCAGTACATATGAGAAAAAAAATGCATAAACCACATGCACATATTGTATGAATGTTTTAAAATCCTTTGTTTGTAACTATGATCTCAGCTGATTTAATGTAACATACTTATCAAACATAACATTCTTAATTTTACCAAATGGAAATCTAATAACAGTTGCTACAATAGTAAGAGTTTGAAAAAATACATACCTGTCTGGTGTTCTTGGAGCAAAACATGAAGTGGTGGTGAGAACACAAACAATATTTTCTGCCTTTAGCTCTTCAATACTCTTCTCTAATGCCTCAATATCTGTTCTCAACTCATCTTCATACAATTTGTTCTGAACGATGACTGGTTCAAAACCTATTATATAAAAATTAAAAATTCTATTTCTAGTATTTAAATGCAAATTTAACATATTACTCCTCTTAATCGCTTGTTTGTCCACTTCATTCAACAGAAAACAACCAGAAATCGCATAGCTGCTCAAAAAACAACAACAACAACAAACACTCACTAGTTATACTTCCTAGAAATCACCCTCTGGTCATACTTCCTAGAAGATACACATTGGTTATACTTTCTAAAACTCACTTACTGATTACACTCCTATACATTACTTACTGACTATAATTCTAAGAAATTCTATACTGGTTTCAATTGCTTGGATGCACAGAATAAACAGTCAAAAAATGAAACCTTACAGGATACGTAGGATCAGTTGTTCTTAAAATTACTATCTAAATTTTAAGGATAGCATCAGAGTACTGATCCAAATAACAGTTTGAAAACTTGATCAAAAGTCTAATTCATTTTCTTCAGCAAACACAACCTTTAATTAAACTATCAAATTTAATGAATCATAAGTACTGTACACAGTACCCTAATTAATAATATATCTGCTAATAAATGTTTCTCATACAAACAAACAAAAAATTTATCCTTGACAATCACTTAAGTGGTAAATCCTCTTCTATTAAAAAAATTTAAAGATAAGATACGAAACAGAAGAACTAACAAATCAGACATGTTACAAAAAATAACAACAAAGAAATAATTATTCTGTATATAAAATGCATATTTATTAAAAACAAATAGTAGTAGCAAAACAAGTAAATGTAAGTTTCTGAAAATTAAGCTATTCACTTCATGATCATGATCCCTATCTAAACAAATTACTTTTGTCAATAAGAAATAAATAATTCTGTAAAGTTTAATAATATCCATACCTTACTTGAGTGAGTGTTTTACTTTATTACCTGCTGTAAGCATACATTTAAAACATGACTTTTGATCTATTCTAGGCCAGATGACGTATTTTGCTCCTTTGCGTCTGTGACGGAGAGTTAAAAGGCACAGAACCAGGCTCATTCCTGTTGCCATAGGAACCACAAAGGCAGAAGCTGTAGAAGGAGCTCCTGAGGGAACCAACAAAAGAAAATACATGTACAATTACAATTCTTTAAATGTAAGTTTAAAAAAAAAAGAATATTTGTCTGAAAGGTTCTCATCTACTTTATAAATAGTATTTTTTTTAATGTGCCCTTTTTTAAACTACGAGTAGAAGATCGTGTAACAAAAAGTTCCATCATCAACTGATTTTTAAAAAGGAGATTATTATCGGATTAAAATTTCTTTTAACTGAAAAATTTTCAAACTTAAGTTAAGACAAATATATCAGCATGGCATACCTGGCAAGAAAAATTCACTGAAACCCCTGGTTAAGTAATTCAATATTGCATACAAAAAACTGTGAAAGGACCTAACTTTGAGAGTGACTGTCTGTACACAGCTAGAAATACAGTCTTTATTCCTATGGTGAATGTTCTACAACTTGCATGAAATTGTTCAGTTTTACTCAGTTCATCTATTATTATAAACATCAAATATGTATATGTGGCTCTACACTTTTTTCTACAGACTAGTAACAATTAAGACACAAACTTACATGTACAAAGATATTACTTCTAACCTACGTATTTCATGAGCAACACCAACCTTCTATCAACCCAAGTTTTTTTATTCATATCAATCAATATCTTGAGTATTGATTTACGGCAATACATACATTCTTGCCAAATTGGTATATACAACTGGCTTTATTATTTAAAAGTTTATTTTTAGTAGTAATCTCTAAAGTTAACTGACTTTAATTAAAAGTTAATATTTCCAGTGCAACAAAAACTTAGAATTATATCAATAGATATTGTATGTCGTTTTCCTTACCATTATATTTTCACATACACATGTTCTTATTCTCATATCACTATATTACAAATTTTAGTTTGAAAATAATGCTTCAATAATACAGAAATATTATTAATGGTAATCACACTTATTTCTCAACCACTTAACACAGGATCTCTCCCTCAAACAGAGGCAAAGTATTGTAAGGAACAAGGAATTCCAGTAATTTTTTCTTGGAGGTGTTGCATACACCATTGTAAAGTCCAGAATATGCTGTATCCAAATGAGGGTAATGTATTTCAGTTGTGAATTATGATCAGTCATAGATACAAAAGTTGTTTTTATCCCATCACACAAAATAATTCCAGATCTCTTACATAACATTAACTACCTGCTTCACGAAGAACTTGAAGGACCAGAGAGTTAGTGAGTTTGCTCATTAAACTGGAACCTGCAGCCTTGGGCTGCACTTCATTAATATCTCCTGATCTTCCAATCCCATGTCCCATCCTTGAAAATATGGAGCAAGCACAAACACTGATAAGTCTAAATTCATACTGTTTACCTTAAAAAGCAATTACTAACATGTTACCTTCATGTAATGGTAACAACAAAAAATCATTGTTACAAAAAAAAATGTTTATTTAAACAATCTGAATATGAAGTGTTTTAGGAAAGGATAAATATATAATATACATACACAGATGTTACTTTCTATTGTCAAGACTACATGGACAAAATTCTTTATGTCAGAACAGTTCTACATACACATATGTTACTTTCTATTGTCAAGACTACATGGACAAAATTCATGTCAGAACAATTCTACATACACAGATGTTACTTTCTATTGTCAAGACTACATGGACAAAATTCTTTATCTCAGAACAGTTCTACATACACAGATGTTACTTTCTATTGTCAAGACTACATAGACAAAATTCTTTATGTCAGAACAGTTCTACACATGTTGTAAGTTCATAACTGCAAAACATTCCAAACAATTTCTATGAGACTTCGTTGTGTAATTATCAAATTCCAGTTGGTACATGTGTAAGCATGAATTATAATATCAATATTATATTACCAATGACTTGCAACAACTATGCATCATATATTGATCATACATTGTGGTCAGCATTAAGTATTACCTGTGCCATTACCAATGGTGATCATTAACTGTGTTCTACAATTAATTTATGCCAGTTCAGTAGAGTTGCTTGACAACTGTTTTGTCTTCTTCTAGATGATTACCAACCTTTTTTTGATTGATTGTGCAGACCAGCACAATCATATATGGAATTTTTAAAGACAATAAAAAATGACACAAAAATACATTAAACACAACCAAAGAAAATGATTTTTTAAAATTAAATTCACAGGTTTTGTAACTTCTTACAAAATTTCTACTGCTCATTTTCACAAACCAGTAAAATTTAAATTAGAGAATAATACAGGTCTATGGACCAGCAGTTGTGAACTGCCATTCTGATCTACTTGGCTCCACCACTTTTAACAAAAACCACACTATTTCAAAACAACCTGGATCAGAAAGATATTAAGACAAGGTCAAGATGAACTATTGTAGAACATATACCTAAAATGACGTCTAGCCACTAGCTCAGAGGAAATTCTTGCTTCACGTTCTCCAGCTCCACAATTTCCAGGAAAGTTGTTACTATCCATTAGTGACAACTGTTGAAGTAGAACTTCAATGGTTGTTTCATCCCATCCTTCATCAGGTAGCCTTCTCTGGAAAACAAATCTAAGAGTTGATCAAATTACAACAATGATATTAAATCTTTAATCTTCATTAGTATTTCAAAGAATGACACATTAACAAGTTTATGTAATTATGTCCCATTATAACAAGTTTCTACATAATTACATCCTATTGCTTATTAATAACCTTGTAACAAGTTTCTATGCAATTATACCCCATTGCTGATTAATAAATTCTATGACTGTAAATACAACTGCAGTACAAAATGCTTATGTTATTTAACCTTCAAATTACCAGCTTATTTCGATACTCATTTTTTATTTAAGATACATAGGGGATTACAGAAATAATTAGTGGGATTAATTGCAATATTAATGGTATTTTTGTTTCTATATCTCTGTTAAGCTTATGTTATTAGAGATCCTGTAACCAAAACATCACAGATCCACAAGCAATTAGGTGCACAAATAGTTTAAGACCCACGACATGAAAAACTCGGCCCTAATATGGCCACACCTTTTTTATTACTGATTTCACAACTGACTACTTTAAGCTTTCTATTGTAGTTAATATGCATTATAGGTACAGTGCATGAGGGTAATTTATCACAAAGATGACAAACATGGCAAATATGACATCTTCCTTTCTTTAATTTTTTGTGTTCATCACACACACACTACTAGTTCCTACTGTTTCCATGCTTCCTGGTATCCGATTGAAAATCTCAAAGTTGTGTTGAAATCGGCTCAACTAATGTGGCTAAACTGTTTACTAATAATTACCATTGGACTTTATGCATTGTTTCAATTATATGTTTCATAATTTGTTTTGGGGCAAATTTTTAGAAAAATGGCCACGGGTCATTATAAAATGTGTTTTTGAGTAACAATGGGCTCCATGTGGACTAGCAATTTGTTAAGCAAGTCAGTTTTCAAATAATGATATGATGTCCAGTGGCTTACACTGACATTAGTTTAATGTATGTATATATATTTGAGAATTATAGAACAATGAATACAAAGTTTAATGTATGATTTATAAAAATTGCAATTGGAGTTGTAGAACAAGAAAATCAGTTTGAAATCATAATTGCTGACAAAATCTTATGGTTTCAAACAAACCCTTAAGTATTTTATTTTGGTTTACTTTTCCCCAGATTGATTTACACATTTCATCTATCACAATGAGTATATTTAACCAATTTTCTAATATATGCTTTTAATGTCAAGCTTTACACTCATGAAAACACATCTCATCTAATGGTTCTTTTTTTTTTTTTTGTGCTACTATGGCATGCAGTCTACAAAAATATTTACACTATAGTGTGCAGTCTACAAAAATATTTACACTATTGTGTGGGGTCTACAAAGATATTTACACTATAGTGTGCGGTCTACAAAGATATTTACACTATAGTGTGTGGTCTACAAAGATATTTACACTATAGTGTGCAGTCTATAAAGATATTTACATGTGAGTGTGCAGTCTACAAAGATATTTACACTATAGTGTGTGTGGTCTACAAAGATAATTAGACTATAGTATTCAGTCTATAAATATATTTATATGCGAGTGTGCAGTCTACAAAGATATTTACACTATAGTGTGTGTGTGTGTGGTCTACAAAGATATTTAGACTATAGTGTGTGGTCTACAAAGATATTTACACTAAAACATGCAGTCTACAAAGGTATTTACACTAAAATGTGTGGTCTACACAGATACTATCATCATCACCATTTTAATGATTCACTAAAACATAATTTCTTGCTAAATAATTTATATCTATCCATGTTTTTGTTCAGCAAATAATAATAATTTAATAAGTTGTATGTTCCAAAAGAGTACCTTAAATTTAGGTTATAATTGTGATAGTTTTGATTGTTGAAATTTGTTTTAATCTAATTATATTTGCCCAAAAACATTATGTAATGGTATTTTGTACTTTTATTAATTTAAAAGCATTATTTATAATAAATGCCACCAGTTGCAAATAAACTAAAGTTAAAACAGTGATGATGATAGTATCTGTGTAGACAAGTATCCAAACTGTTAAATGGGATGTACATTGAAAAGCAGTTTGATGGAAGGTTTGTAGATTACCCTCATATAAGATGAAATAATAGTACAGTATTCATCATGAGATAAAGAAGATATACTTTTTGTATAAATGTAGAATTATTTTATAAAAAATATCCCCCAGTTTTTTATTTTTAGCATTAAAAAATATTTTCGAAATATTTACTAAATCATAAAGACTGTCGGGCTTTTCTAAATCAAACTTTCTGTGGTTTATTAAGCATACTCATTATATTACTATCTGCAGCAAGATTGGAAAGTTTACTGTCAAAGTATCACAATCAGACATAAATAGTAAATATCAAAGTTCCCAAATCAGATAATTGAAAGACCCCACTTGTAAAGTTCATTCTAATCAAAACTTTCTTCAACCAAAACAATTTGCTTTTTTTTATTATTTTACACTAATAACACAAGAACCTACATTCCAAATTGATCTTATTTGCTGAAAATTATCAAAAGTTTACTAAAATTCAAAGTAACATAGCATCTACTGGTATGCCTATGTCCCAAAAACGTAGATAGATATATTTAGAAGGGAAAAAAAATGTTCTCAAATCATGATGAAAATTAATCAGCAGTAAACTGACCCTTTAAGTTTATCATTTTAATGTACCTTTAAAACTTCCTTCTTATTGCAACTGATGATAATGAACACATTGATTGTTTTCTTGTACAGTTGACATTTTACAGGGTAACACTACCCACTGGAGTGAAAAAGTAAAACTGTTTGAGTTGGGCTACAAGATGTTGGAAACTGCATGGTTGTATTTCCTTTGTTATTTAACTATTAAATTCTAGAATAGAAAAGATAATTTTGGACCACATATATGAAACTGTATTCATAAACAGGAACACATTTTTATGGTGTACACGAGATATTTTGACTAAATGGGACAGGAGTTCAATTATCTATGCAGAATATACAAATGTAGTAAGAAAAAGTCTTTGAAAGTATAAAACTTATCATACAATACAAAAGATGTGTTATGTCTGAACTTCTACTGCTTCATCAATGTTTGTTCATCCTGGTATGACTTCTATTTCATGGTAAAGGATTCTCCCATGTATAACAAACTGTGTAGACTGGTTTAAGATATTCTGAATAAGCATACATGTACTGCAGATTGATATGAATGCACTTTACCTGTTCTAGAAGGATTCTAATCTTGTTTTCTCTCACAGACAGAGCTTGAGCAGCCTGCTGAACATAATTCTCTGGAATGAGTCGCTTGGAAAGTTCTAGGTTTGACTTATTCATCATAACTAAATAAAATATGAAAAAGAAACTATTTTCTGGAAACTTCTGATATGATAAAGGTTAAAGCTATTTTTAAAAAAATTGGCTAAATGCTGAAATTGAAATGAATGTTTTCTTTATCAAAATTGTTAAACTAAGAGCAAAATTTGCCACACTACAAGGCCTTAATCAATAACAAGTCACACTAGTGCACACTTGCATATAAAAAGTGACTTGATGCACAGTATGTGTGCAGACAATCATATACCTTACCCACTTAAGTTGTGACAGGGCATTGGAGAGGTAAATCCAGATTCTACTTTAAACTTTAACATCAAATACTACCTTACTTCTGATTGTACATGTAGTTAAAACTTTCCAATTAAAAGCAATTATAGTTGGAAGATGTGTGATATCATGTGAATTTCTTGAAAGTACAATAAACAACACACCATAAAAAATCAGCAATTTTGAGGTGTTTGTTAGTAAACACAAAACTACACTATGGACCATCTGTTCTGTGTCCAACACAAGTATCAAAAACTGGTTTTTAGAGTTATAAGTTGTCAGACTTACCATTGAGCCACTGTGGGGCATCAAGATGCAATTACAAATAATTTATAATATATTTAATATTATTACTATTAAGATAAAAAAGAAATGCAGTTACAACATTAAAAAACTTTAAAATACAAAAATCATTAACATTTCTCCATTTTCTGATATTATGTGTGAATATGCTGCCACCAAAGGATGAACATAATTTCTGAACAGGGTGTTTGATAGTTTCACTCAGTTTTGAGTTAGTTCTAACTTGTAAGACCCAGAAGAAAGCATTAACATAATACAGGTAGGACCTCTGGGTCTAATTGTTAGATTACTTAAAACCTAAAGAATAAATGGGAATAGTTTTATTAATATTACCGATTATAAAGGGGATTAAGTATTTCAGGTAAAATAATTTATGGATATTATATATTTACTAAATTGATATTAACAACATACAAATAATTATTTTCCAAGTTATTCATAATTATTATATGAGTTATATTATATCTTGGCCTGTCCCTTTACTACAATCCAAATTTCTGATTCCTATTTCAACATTTTTAATTTCAGAATAAAAATACGACTAGTTTAAAAATAGCCCAAAATTCAGGCTCTAGTTCTGCTTCTAATTTTTTTTTTTTTTCATTTACCTACCCTGGTAAACGAAAAATCTACAGAAAGTTTTAAAAGCATATTTTATTACTAAGCATATAATTAACATTAACTACGATTAATAATAGTAGTACTAGTAGTAGTACTCAGTAGTAGTGGGGAAATATGTCTAACTTTTACTCTAGTTCTATTTCTAACTTCTAGATCTAGACCTACGAGTTTAAGTTTAAAATAACAATAACAAAGTAAAACCTGAAAATTGAGTTAGATTTCTTTTTTTAATTACACCAATAAGCCTCTTTCTCAATACCAGAACAGAAAAATAATTTCGAGGATTATTCTCGCATATCTTACGCGTCGTATAATTCCATGGCGTGGATTCTCAATAAGCATAACATTTTCGCATGTAATGCAGAAGAGTCCTCTACCGGTTTTTTCTCTGAACTAATAAGGCATGTTGGGAGTTGGTTAATAATTATTACAAATTTCCAAAATGTATGAGCTGAGGCTTAAAAAAATCATATTCAACTTATTTTTGTTTCAAAATGTAATCCAGAGCCCACATTATCATGAAACTTATTATCTAGTATGATCTTTTACTCAATATTTTATGCTTTACCAATATATTTAAGTGTATTTTTTTATTTTTGTTGTTGTTTTTCGCAAAGCTATTCGAGGGCTAGTTGTCCCCAATTTTAAACTAACAGACTATAGGGAAGGTAGCTAGTCAACATTACTCACTGCCAACTACTGGGTTACTCTTTACCAAAGAAAAGTGGGATTGACTGTCACATAATAGCGTCCCCATGGTTGAAAGGGCGAGAAGGTTCGAGCCCCCACAGATTGTGAGTCTAGCGCTCCAATTATCAGATTATACCAGGACCTGACGATCTCAGAATAGAGTCTTGAAATTTTATTCATAAAAACGTTCATTATTTGAGTATTTTAATTAGTTATTTGCACTAATACCCGATTTTTTTTTAAACTGAACCTTAAAGCATATGTGTTCAGTGTATTAAACTTTTCATATAAGAATTTTACTTTTGGAAGAAATGAAAGTCTTGAGTTGGGTAGTTGTGGGTCTTTTTCTGTTGTGATCTTCTTGGGAGTTAGCACTGAAGAGTTAAAATTCCTGGAAATCAGTCTAACTCTGTAAAAAATGGTAAACCCAAGAATATATTAGTCGTGTAGTTTTTGTTGTTTTTTTATCGCTAAAAATACACAATTTTTTGTGATAAGAAAATAACATATATAATTTTAGAATGTCCTTTGATGATTTACAGTAAATCATGGGTATAAAATGCATTTAATTTAATTTATGTAGTGATGAATATTCACAAAAAATTATCCAATCTATTTACATCACTTTGTTCCCCAGTAGATATGCGGTAAGCTTATAGACTTACAACACTCAAATCTGGGGTTAGATTCCTCATGGTAGCAGGTAGTTTATTGTGTGGCTTTACGCTAAAACAAACAAATAACCAATACATAAAGCTACGATCTATCTGATAACTCAAACTTTAATAATTAAAACAACGTTACAACACAAAACAATCACTCCTGAAAACATGAATATGATAAACACATTTAATAAGTATTATTACTTCTTTAACACCCCCAGTGGCACAGCGGTATATCTGCGGACTTACCACGCTATAATCCGGGTTTCGATACCCGTGGTGGGCAGAGCACAGATAGCCCATCGTGTAGCTTTGTGCCTAATTACAAACAAACAAAACTTCTTTAACATAAAGTAGATCTTGATGTGATTTTATTAATGAGCTTCGAAACTTCCGCTTTGAAATATACATTGTACAACACTTCGAATTAACATATTTCGTTTTGAAATCTTTTTAGACTTAATTTTAACTCTCTTAGCAAACCGCGGGTGACAGTAAATTATAAAATATTCTGAAAAATATATTTTCAATTTGTCCAGCAAAAGTTAATTAATTAAACTGCGGTAACAGTACGCAGTGTCGTAGCCACGAGGGCACGAAAGGCCGCAATGCGCCCTCTAAAACTCTGCCTTAAAAAAATAAAATAATGGCTCTTTTTACTTTTTTCGAACTTCAATAATTTTTTCGAAGTTGAATAATTCCAATGTACTCATATATAAAAATATTAGGTACCCGAAGTAATAGTTGCTGTAAATCAATATTTATAAAAT
>NW_013672085.1:0-24486 GCF_000517525.1 Limulus polyphemus | reverse complement strand
CCAATGTACTCATATATAAAAATATTAGGTACCCGAAGTAATAGTTGCTGTAAATCAATATTTATAAAATAAAATATATTTGTACTTATGCTCTCGGCTTTTGTGTTTTTATCGCATCGACGGCTGCATACCGCTGACGTGGATTATTCAGATTCCAAATAAATTGTTCTTGATCGATGCAACGTTAATCGTTCGGTTGTTAATAGAATAAGAATTACAACTGAATGTTAGACAACGTGTACACAAGACAAGAGCATAGTTGAATACACTAAATTATTCGTGTTGGAAGTGAATTATTGCGCAAGAAGGGAACTGTATACACTCATCGAACAGTGAAGAAACTATCCAGCAAAGAATCCGAAATGAAGTTGGTGATAAGTACACAATAAAGGTGGATGGAACTCGTAATAAGTGCAACCGTGAAAATCTGTGCTTATGTGTGAGGTACTTACAAGACGGAAATATTGTTGAACATCTACTTGCAGTTATTCAAGTTTCCAGTTTTGATGCACATTCCTTGACTGATTCCATCATAACAATACCTCAAGAGCATAGCTTCAGTTTGGAAAACGTTCTTAGCCAATGCTATGATGGAGCTAGTGTGATATCGGGACGATCTGGGGGTGTTCAAAAACTTCTCCAGGAAAAACTGAGCCGATCTGTCCCCTACGTGTACTGCCTAAACCACCGGCTATACCTTGTAGTTGTGCATGCGATTTCGGCTGCAGGTGTTGAAGTGGAAGCCTTTTTTGGCACTTGCAACATCCTGTACAACTTCATACGTAAGCCAACTGTGTCTGTTCACTACACTGGGCAAGCACTGAAACGACTGTTGGAACAGCGGTGGACTGGCCACCTAGCTACTGTGAAAGTCATCACTGGATCACATAAGCTATCTTGACGATTCTGTCAAGCATTGCTACAAATGAGAATAACACATTTTTACCTGAATTAGTTGTGGAGGCAATCGGACCGTTAAAGCTGATCAAAAAGAAACCCTTTCTGTTCCATGCTGTAGCTGTCCACAAAGCATTGAGTATACTAGCATCTGTCAACATTCATCTACAATCAGTCAGTATCAATCTGATGCAGGCTTTGATGCTGATATCATCTTTGCGAGCATCCATTGCTTTGTTGAGAACCGATGAAACATTTACCACTTTGTTGGATGAAGTTAAGCTGATTCTGCAAAATACTGCAGGTGATGATAACAGCGTAACAGTATAAGACCATCAGCCTGCAGAAAAGAGAAGACGTCGTGAAAACTCTGGTTTCAAAGACTACATCGTTGACTATCTGCACAGAGATAACACCAATTTGTCAGAAAATGATAACCTCAAACGATCGTGGTTCTGTCTAATTGACAGTATCCTGGTTGGGCTTGATGAACGTTTCTCGGAGAAAAATTCGCATCTTATTCGTGCCATGGAGTCACTATATCCCGAATCAGAACATTTCTTGGACAAAGATCGAATGGGATTTCTCGCAGACTTGATCTGCCTTGAAATGGACAGCTTTGTTTTGGCTCAAATTGATGTTGCCAAAAAATACATCAGTGACCACTGGAGGAAAAACGACAAACATAACCTGGTGTCTGTTTTGCAACAGCTTTTCCATTTGAAATCGAAGGGTTTTCCAGCCATTACAGAACTGTATGAGACAGCATTAATAATTGGATCATCAACTGCAATATGTGAAAGAGTTTTTTATGCTCTGACAAATGTGCTTACAGACCTCCGTCAGTCGATGTCTCATGAAAGACGGGCGAACTTGATCCTCATCGGGTTTGAGAAGTGCATCCTTGATGATGTATGTAAGAGTGTTGATCGGAAGCATAAGATATTGAGAGACCTCAATTCTATTCAGAATAGACAATTACAGTTGTCTTAATAATAAAATTTGGACTTGGTATACATTGCTTTAATTAATTACAAGGGTCCAATCATCTTTCCCTAAGACTGACTCGTGCTTTCTGTTTTGATTAAATAACCAGTTCATACCTAACTTAAGCTCTTGTTGTCGGATATCAAAGATTTTTTCATGAGTGAATTCGCTTATGAATTAATAAGGAACATCAATAAATGATAACAAAAATTTATAACGAAAACTGAAAATGATTACAATGTACTCGCGCCCTTTGAGTTTGTCATTGTGCCGTCAATGTGTGCGTCCTGGCTACGACACTGACAGTACGCATTTGATATTTAATCAAATAATATAATTTAGTTTTTATATTTTGATAAATTGTGAAGCACTTGATTATTTAATTTAAAAACGCAGCTAATTTGTTTGAAAGTGAAAAAAGAGTACGCTAAACCATCTTTCAAACCAGGAACGCATTTTTAATCAATTCTAAACAAATATTTTTTATGCGTTATGTCCTCGGGTTCGAATCCCCTCACACCAAACATGCCCGCCCTTTCAGCCGTGGGGGCGTTATAATGTGGCGGTCAATCCCACTATTCGTTGGTAAAAGAGTAGCCCAAGAGTTAGCGGTGGGTGGTGATGACTAGCTGCCTACCCTCTAGTCTTACACTGCTAAATTAGGAACGGCTAGCGCAGATAGCCCTCGTGTAACTTTGCGCGAAGTTAAAAACAAACAAACAAAACAAGCGTTATGTCCTAACGTATTATTATCATGTTAAATTGTTAACTTTTCTTTGTTTGTAGTTAAGCACAAAGCTACACAATGGGCTATCTATGCTCTGCCCACCACGAGTATCGAAACCCGGTGTCCAGCGTTGTAAGTCCGCAAACATACCGCTGTGCTACTGAGGGGGCTTCTTCTTTTCTTCGGACAAAAAAAAATACAGCAGCATTGAAAACACCATCATTTATTTAGATAGATAATTTATACACTTCCAGTCTAATGTAGGCATTTGGACAAACCATTATACAATGTGTGACAAATATAATAACAATATTGAGCTCGTGTGTGTGAGCAAGCTGAAACACCAGGTTAGGTATGTGTGACCATCTTGTGCTATAATACAGACAATTATTATAAAATTCGAAATGAGCTAACAAAAAAAAAAAAAATTAATCAAGTGCTTATATCTAAGTGAAGCCTCAAAATATGATGAAATAACTTCAAAAAATGAAGCCAATAGGCGAAAAGTAATCACTATGTAAAATCTACTTTTAAATATTGGTATGTAAATGTACGTTTGTACAACTGTCAAATCAACACTTATGTTTTCAAACACATAAAACTATTCGAAATTCACGATTCTAGAAACTATCTTTTCCCTACATTTCACTGTGTGTTAGGATTTCTTCTTGTCGTTAATTAGAGTTTATAAATTTTAAAAAAAATTCAATTTCAATTTTCCACTAAAAGTGAGACTTTACATTTGGCTCCGAGGATTTTTCTAAAGTATTATCAATTGTTCAAACAACATACTCGTAAGGAACTTATTTTTCCGTTTTCTGAACACAATTGTCTCGTCACATGATCACATACGTTACCTTCTATTTCAGTCATCTCTCAGGTTAAAATATTCTCCAAAACAATCTGGAATCTTTACAACACAGAAACCTACGAATATAAAGGATAAAAGGGACTTAAAGTAATTCTAAGTTGTCATTAATCAAGGTTAACACCAACAACAATTTTTTGTCTGTTTTGTTTACGATAAAAATATGATATATGCTGAACCTGTGCTGTTGAGTAGAGAAAAAAAGAGAGTAAACAACAGAATAAAACATATTTCATCAGTGAAAATCCTTAGCACACTAAAAGACCCACGTGTCTATGCTTCTCTGAGTTGAAAATCACTGTATTCTAAAACTAAGATTTAACAATATCATTTAACTTTGAACTGAGAGTTCCTAAATGATGAGTCATGTCTGCCATTGTTAACTCCAAAGTAGTTAGTTTACTCTCTAAGTTAGCTATGTCTGACTTCAAGTCCATTAAAAGATTTACATTTTCATCAGAAACTCTAGAATTAAGAGCTTGATCAACTAGGCTCAATTTTGGACGCAGTTCCTCTGTTTCCATTGTAGGTATATCATCATCATCATCATCTTCCTCATCTTTAGGTTCTTCATCACATAATAGTTCGCGATATAGTAAACTATTCTCTTCTGATGATCCACGTTGTACAGGTGTAGGTTTACTGCGAAGCGTCGGCTTTGGAGCAGTCGACAGGAAAGCTGTCTCGCGCCGAAATGGAATAGGTGCTTGAGACACAGCTCGAGCGTGAATAGCATCCTTTATCTCATTGATCGAATTCTTTATGTCATCAGTTCTATTGAGAAAAAAAAAGAGCTAATTAAATAGAATAAGAGATCACAAGGCTATGAATATTTTGGTTTGTTCAATAACAAAACACGCAATGAAGACTGAAAATGTAAAAGGAACATAAACGTAAGTATAGAGTTTGATTGGACGCACAGTTTTGTGGTTTTTTACAAAGAAAAAATAGGCTTAAGCCTTATAATCTGCTTATTTTCTGGGGTTTTAAATTGAAATGTAAAATAAACCATGTTTATTAATATTTTTTAACAAAATGATCATCAAACAGTTTGTCACACCGAAAGACTATTATTTATCCAGCTGGGTTAATGGGATTTGAAGCAGATCGAAATTGTGGAACTGATCATGGTATCCTATACGGAGAAACATACTGTACATTTCAAAAAAAACATTATTTACATATTTCTCTTTACTTTGTTTGTTTGAGTTTAAGAACAAAGCTACACAACTGACTACATGAGCTGTGCCCACCGAGGTACCCCTGATGTTTAGCGTTATAAGCCCACAAGCCTACTGCCGAGACACCGGGAAGCTTTCGTTCCTCATTATCCCCCCCCCCCCAGTGGCACAGCGGCATGTCTGCGGACGTACAACGCTAGAAATCGGGTTTCGATATATGTTGTGGTGGGCAGAGCACAAGTAGCCCATTGTGTAGCTTTGTACTTAACTTCAAACAAACAATCTCTGTCAGTAAAATAAACCAATTTTAGTTTACTAGCAAAATTCTGCATCTTGCAGTCATGTTTTGTGCCATTATATAGCTTCTCATTGCTAAGTGTTGAGTTAAACAAATACGCACATTATAATATTTTTACGCAGAGTCTGAACGTTAATTAAAAGTTCCGCCTAATAGTTCAGCAACGTTTTAGTTGTTTGACATATAATTCCCGTATTTTCTTCTTCCCACTTTTAATTACTTTATAAGCATCAACTTCATTTGAATTTGACCGTCGCTCTTATAACACTCCGAAGGCCCTAAAGTGCCAAACGAAATTTTGTTTCTTGGCGATAATGGGGCGCGGACCACGGAGCTTCGGCATGCTAGTCACTGGGTTGTGCTCGACCCTAGTGATAATAACAGAGGAAGACTATTTATTGTTTCAGTTTGTTGTTTGACCAGTTCTCTGTCAGAGTTCAGAAAACTGGCAAATAGTTTCCTTGTAACGAAAAGAACAATATTTATTTGTGTATTTCATTATATTCAACCGTATATTTGCTTACGTTATTCTATACATTTCTGCCAAATGTTCCACGGAATTTTCGTCAGATGATCTACTCCTCAGAAATTTGGCTCTGCCTTCTCTCTCAAACAAACATAGGTGTTCGACGTTCTCCTCTTCCTTGCTTAATTGAGATTTTACTAAGTAAAAATATATGTTAAATGAGCTGTCACAATAATTCAAAGACATATGTGAATTTAATGTATCTTTCTCAAAGATACCAAGACCATTGTATCTTTATCATATTATTTGTTACAGTGTGAAATTTTTGTTTTAAAGCCATTGTTGTCCGTTTTCACATTTGGAATACGCTGAATCATATTTTCTTAAATGAAAATCTTAATTTTAATTGTCATTTATTACAATAAAAGCACAATAAAGTTAAAGATATTTATACTCATTACTTATATTAAAGGGTGTTAAGTAGTCAAAATCATTATTACAAAGCGTTGTATGATTATACGTATGTTATGTACTTGTTGGTGAGGACATCTCGTTAAGGAGGAGGTGGTTGATTTGTCTTGGACGGCACTCTACCTTTAGGTAAATCATGTTACGTTCTTATTCAGTAAAACCGTAGTACCATTTCTTCAAAAGTTTTAACGTTCTATATCTTTTACTAGAAAAAAATAGCAAAAAAACGTAGAATAAAAATCAAAATATTCAGTTGTAATCATAAGGTAAATTATGCAGTTCCAAGCAAACACGGGACCGATGAGACAGAAAAACGAATCTACACACGAGACAAAGTTTATCATAGAAGAGGTAGATTTACTGAAAAATAACATTTATAACCCACACAGATTACTGTCTCCCACGCGGCAGTGACGGTTCCTGATCTTGCTACACAACCAGCTAATTACTAAGTAAATATGTTCCAGAATAACGAAAGGTGGAATCAGTGTCGGTTTCCGTGTGAACTCCGCCACGATTAAAGCCATCTCGTACCTCCAGATTTCCTGAGAATGTTTGTTGACTTCTTCAAACACGTGACTGAAAAAATGAAAAACATATTCTCTGATTAGGTTCAACGTTTCAAGTAAAACTCCAGACATAGTGATTGGGCCCTTTTATTTATTTTTCTTGTCGGCAATTCTTAAATTTGCCAGGCCCTATGGGCCCCCTTTTGGCTCGAGCCTCCCCCCCCCCTCGCAATTGCGGGGGCTGCGGGGTATACTTAAACCACTGCGGTATGGTGAATGTTTTTAAATTATCATATATATGTGTGGGTGTGTTGTTTTTTGTTTTTGTTTTACCTTTTTGTTTGTTGTTAAGCACAAAGGTTTACAAAAGGCTATCAGTGCTGTGTTCTCCGTAGGAATCGAACCCTGAATGTTCGTTGAAGTTTGATGTCTGCATAATTCAAGTATTTTAATAGTATTATAGTTTAAAGTAATCCGAAAGGGCAAAATAATAGTCGTTTTATTTAGTTGTCATCAAGTTTATCATTGTAACACCAAAACTGTAGAATTTTTCTTATATTCACTGATTTATATTCATTCGAACGGGAATGCCTCCCAGTGGCTCAGCGGCAAGTTTCTGGACTTATGACGCTGAATATTGGGTTTCAATACCCGTGGTGGGCATAGCGCAAATAGCCCATTATGTAGCTTTGCGCTTAATAACAAACAAACAAATCGAACTAGAATTTTCATGTATAACAAATCTTGATAAGAGAGAGTATAGGAAATCTTTGGACATCAGTAACGCTTGTAGATATATTGATGACATTTTTGTACCTAATTACCAGTGTTTCCTTGACAGATTTATCCACCGGAGCTCAATCTGGAAAAAGCTGTTTCCCTAAAAACAAAACACGCTATCTGGATTTCGATAGCAACATCGTTAATCAAACATTCAAGTTCAAAGCCTTCATTAAAACAGACAATTTCAACTTTGTAGATACAAACTTTCCATTTTCAAATATAAACATCCTAAATAAGTTATGTTACAATGTTTATAACTCACAGCTTATTGGATACAATAAAATGTGTTCAACATTACAAGACTTTAATAGTTTCGTGTTCAGTTTACATAATGATTATAAACATTATTTCATTATTACTTACAGCTTTTACAGTGAAAAGAATACATTTTAGAACATGTACAACGTTTCAATTACTGGTGCAGTCATTCTCAGTACACAGGTTTTAGTACTTAGATAAACATTCAATGATCTAACAATGTATTTAAATTCTAAAACTGATGGTTGTTTACTTATGTCTGTGCATATCAATCCGCGTGAACTTACAGGTTATTTAATTATGGCTGAACAGAAAAAAAAGTGAATAAATACGAAAATTTTGGAATATATTATACGAAATATTTGCATAAGATTAGGAATATCTGGGAATATCAAGGATATATAGAGACGTTATTGGGTATTTGTTAATTGTGGGATTGTTTGATTATATTAATAAAGCTTCTCTGATATTTCTTCTGTTAATGGCAGTATGGTAACATTCCGTTCAGAAAAACTGTGGTTGCTTTTGTTCATATGTTCATGAACTTCGAAAGGGGTTTTTGGCGTTCTTTTAATCTGATATCCAAGTTACGTCCTTTTTCAAATATGTGAAAGGCTGGGCAATTGTTACACTTTGTTTTGTACATGTTTCCTAGTGGAGTGAGATCGTTATATAATTTTCTTAACATGTGTTTTAATTTTTATTCCAGGGGTGAAAATGAATCTAGTCGTTATATTGAAGTTATATTTATGTGCAAGTCTTTTACAAATTTCTGATAGGTGTGCTAATACTCTCTATATATGGAATTAGGTGTCCTTTGTTTTTGTAGAGTATTTTTTGAGTTTGTTTGTTAAACGTGTCTTGTCTGTATTTTTGGTGTGTTTTTTAATTTATTAATAGTTTCTGTAACTACTGTAGTAGAAAATTGCTTTATGTTAGTAAAGCATTGAGTTAAGTGTGCAATCTCTGCATCGACGTTTTCTCTAGTGCATATAGTGTGTGATAATAATGGCTGGAGACGGTACCTGATGATGACAAAACCTTGTCGAAACGTTGTACATTTGCTGTCATGTTAAACTTATATTAAAGTTTTTCTTCATTACCCATTTAAGCCGTCTCCAGCCATTATTAGTCTCAAAGTGGGTTCCTCGTCATCGAATTAGTGTGTGATAAGTTTAGGGTGCGTAGCTTATAATGGATTACAGGATTCGAAAACCGAACACAAACAACGCAAGTTATATAATCTGATTATTTAATTTCTGTAGTTCATATTGGTGTATATAGAAGACTTATAGAATATATATACAGAATATTTATTGTTTGATTCAGGTATTCATTGAATGTGTTTCATTATTTTGCATCTTTGGCTGTACTCTTCATAATATCATGCTACCTGACTATACGCTTAAATATGTGTTGTAGCAATTTATCTCAGATGCTACTCTCCTCTAAAGTTACACAACGGGAACTCTTTAAAAGACATTTTTAAGGAGGTTTGTGAAAAGTTCTGCTTATGCATGGTTATGTTGACGTTACGTTGTTCAGTAAACATTAAATCTACAACTATACTTAATACCAACAGATCGTATTTATATATTCCATAAGTAAGATATACTCTATTATTTCGTTATTGTTACTTTCATTAACAGGATAGGTTAGGATGATTAATATATCTAATTTTCTTATTTTTAATTTTAATTGTTAGTATTATTATACTTTTATTATAAAAATTGTTTAGCATTGTTAGTTTAATACATGTGTTTAGCACTAACCTAAATATCCAAAGTTGATCTAACCTCGTGAGATACTATTGGGTTTACGGTCAGAAACTATCGTGAACAGCAAGGGTACACAACTGATGAAACAATGTATTCTAATATGTACAAGTAAGAAAATGTTGTATGTTTGTTGTTAAGCGCAAAGTTACTTAATGGGGTATCCGTGCTCTGCCAACAGCTGGTGTTGAAACCCGATTTTTAGCTATATATGAGCAAGAACGTAAGAAGAGTGTATTTAATTAGCTATAATTAGGGTTGTTTTTTACCTGAAAATGGCTGTTAGCAGGTTTATAAGAACATGTTCACACCCATCAATAAATTTCACTATTCAAATAAGAACCCTTTATGAGGTTGTTTCTTACCTGAAAACGGCTATTAGCAGGTTGATAAGAAGAACATTTCCAAGCAACATGTTCACACCCTAGCAATAAATTTCACTATTCAAATAAGAACCCTTTATGAGGTTGTTTCTTACCTGAAAACGGCTATTAGCAGGTTGATAAGAAGAACATTTCCAAGCAACATGTACACACCCAGCAATAAATTTCACTATTCAAATAAGAACCCTTTATGAGGGTTGTTTCTTACCTGAAAACGGCTATTAGCAGGTTGATAAGAAGAACATTTCCAAGCAACATGTACACACCCAGCATGATCGGAACCAACCAGGCGTTAGGACTTTCGTTGCATCTGCTTTCTTCGCGCGAGCAGTTCAAGTAAAAATCTTGAAAAGTAAAACGTGAGATGTCTTTATATATTCTTATTTCCATACTTATTACGTTATTAAAAGTATAACACACAACGGTTACGTAGTTAGGTTATCCTAACGTTTGGGGAGAAAGGGGGGCAGGAGCATTTTATGATAAATAAATAAAATACATTATGATCGGATAACATATCAAGTAGTGCTATAATGTATATTGTATAAATATTGTTAAATAATTACTCCTCAGGATGGGTCAAATAGGGTGGTATTGATATTCTAGTCTTTATGTGCAAAAATACTTTCGAGTGAGTCTTCATTCGGGAGATAAGGGGTTTAAGGTTCTTATTTTTAAGCAGGACGAAATACCAGGGATTTTGTTGTAGGACATGATAATTGTTTAGAATGATAAAAGTTTTATGATTAAACTTTTCTTGAACAGACTTGTATCTTAGATTTTTCCTTGACTGATTTATAGAATAATTATACTTAACTTACATTAGCTATGAAATCATGTACATATATATATATAAGTGTATCTGTTTTATTAATTCAATAAGAATACTTTCAGACTTGTCTATAACATATGTTATCAATGAAACCAACTATGTGTTGTAAGGAGATGAGTCAGCCAAGTCCGATCATAACTTTGTTTCAATAAACTTGGAGTCGACAGGACCAAACCTACTCTTTACAGTTTTATATATATATATAAACATAACCAAACATAAAAAAATACTTATGTTCGAAATGGAAGTAGTCAAACGAATAGAGTTTTCTTCTTCCTCAGGTCGGGCAGGACCCGAAGCTAAAAAAACACGGAGATACTCGGGCTTAAGAATTCAAACCGAGCTCATCGTTAATCTACAATTTTATCTCAAATACGTTATCATTGAAGGTTATCAAGCCTATTAATATTAATTAATATAACTCTAATCTTGTCTAGATTATGCTTTCAGTAAAAAAAAATCAAAAACTACTTTACCTTCAAGCCTATCCAGGTTCAGTTCTCCGTACAGTTGCCAGTAGGGTAAATAGAAGACTTCCCTAAATATTCCCATAAAAGGTTGACGATTTCTTTTAAGAAGAGCTTGACTAGCTACACCATAGCTCAGAATGAAGATGAATAGGATGAGGAGAAACAAGACGACTTCCACAAGCTGTGATGGTAGAGAAATATAATTATTTATACAACAGGTGTCTTTTAGACTTTAGTATTTCTGATACAATATATCCTTTGAGAAGGTTAAAGTGGTTCTTTTAGACTTTAGTATTTCTGATACAATATACCCTTTGAGAAGGTTAAAATGGTTCCTTTAGACTTTAGTATTTCTGATACAATATACCCTTTGAGAAGGTTAAAGTGGTTCTTTTAGACTTTAGTATTTCTGATACAATACACCATTTGAGAAGGTTAAAATGGTTCCTTTAGACTTTAGTATTTCTGATACAATATACCCTTTGAGAGGTTAAAGTGGTTATTTTAGACTTTAGTATTTCTGATACAATATACCCTTTGAGAAGGTTAAAGTGGTTCCTTTATACTATACGAGAAGCTCATCCATTCACTCTTCAAATCAGCTTATTGAAAATAAAATACTATTGTATATATGTGTTAAAGATTATGAGAGGCAACCATATTATGCCCCACCATATCTTTCTGTCCAGAAATATTATGATACAGAAAAAAAGGTTATAAGTTTCATTAAGAACGTCTGATAGGAAATATCCAATAGAAGAGTGAGGGCAGAATGTTTAGTTTCCTTCCGTATACAGTAGAAATTTCTCTTATATCCAGCAAACTCGCTGAATAAAAATATTCCAAGAAATGTATAACTAGAAACAGATACAAGTTTCTTTGATCGGACCCTGCTAGAGAAATCAACACCCAGGTATAAATTTGCACAAGGCTTCGAGTGTTCCAAATCAAAAATTGACAGAAAAGTTGGTGTGCTATCCAATCTTCTTGGGTGCCTCCAATTAGAATTTGAATATTTTCAAGATGGGGTATACAGTTTTACTGAATCTGCACCAAGTTGACTGGGTGTGTTATCAGTAGGAGACTCATTTTTCTTCTCGTTCATGCCCCGTAATTTTACATTATTCCATTTTATTGTATAGTCTTCTGTGGAAAAATGGACTATCGCAGTTAGATTGTTATTACAGTCTTTTATGGATTTAATGCTCCTGAATGTTAACTTTTGCCAGTCGTTTTGTTTGGAAAGATATTGGAATCCATATGCACAAGAGATGTTTTAAATAATGTTATTGCTCTCCAAAGGCTCTTTTGGTGGTCTGTTGTCCAATAACTACAATTGTATTGTGTCTGTAGTTTTCTCGCCGTTAAGGTGGTTTTAGTTACAGTCGAGGTATTTACTGTATCCGCAGGTTTCCTGTAAATTCCTTGTTACATGAGTTATGTGTCTTGGTAAACACTACGTCTAGGAATGGGAGTTTTTGTCTTCTTCCTTTTCCATTGTAAATTGTATCACTGACTTTTGTTGGTTCAGTTGGGTCGTGAATTTTAAAGTCTTGTCTACACTGTGCGTGGCCACGCTACTAATCATCAACATATTTTAGTGAAGACACCAGCAGATTAGTAGCTAAAACATAGGATATAAACTAGTTAGCAATTAGTAGCTAGTAATTTAATATTGTTAATAAAATAAAAATAGTAACTAATTAATAATTAGGTTTAGGTGATCATATAGGCTGCTAACCATGACAACGATTATTAATAAATGTTTATCCATGTTCGATAAATTAGTTTACAAAAACTCTTGCCCTTAAGGTTTGTACAATTTTGAAATACACCATTATCAATGGCATAATCTTTCTGTAATAGATGTTATCCTGCCTTTCAGTGTAATAATTGTTTAAACTCATACCAATCAACTAAGTATGTGCCAGTTGAAGCCAAGCACTCGTGGTTTATGCTGTCTTGAACTCATTACTACGTGTGTCTATTTTGACAGAAAAAAGGATGACTCATCTGATCCAGTCATCTGTCGTAACTGTTCTCAAATTCACAAGCTGCAATCATTGCATTTGCTAGCACATGTTTTGCTGATGTAATAAACAGCAGCTTTACCATGTTATAACAGTTTACAGAAGTCGTATTATTCAGTTACATTTATTAACAACTGCTGGCGTCCAGCAAAGAACTTTGGTGTATACCAGATACTGTTCCCTTCCTGTTTCATTTCCCAAAAATAGCGGTTCAGATCGCTTATGATGATCTTCATACCACTCTTTTTCTTTGAACTTGAGGCTTCACCAGTTGTAGTTTATTCTGATACCACATCAACAGAGTGTACAGTATTGGCTATTTGTAAGGTAGGCCTTTACTACCACTTTTATTTCGAAATCTACTTAATTTTCACTGGGCGATAATAAAACGAGAATAAATCATTGCAGGATTGATCAGTTTTGATATAAATCTAGGAATGAATTTTCATGCGATTAAGATGATTAATTTACAGGTTTGTCCATTTATGAGAAGGCAATATTGAGTTTTGTTCAGTTCATTGAGGTGATAATGTTTTATAACATAGATTATTACATAAGATTCTGATAAAAAATAATTTCAGTAGTTTTCACTTTCCCTCTTTGAAAGTGACTTAAAGGTATTTGTAGTGATTTCTATAGGCGGGTTGAAAAGAACAATATACGTTCAAGTGTTTTTAAACACGTTAAAACATTTATCTAAAAACTGTTTAGGTGTCCATCAAACAACTCACCATGCGTTTTATCATGACTAGCTTGGGTCCAAAACTAAGACTGACCATGTAGCTCTTGAACAGGCGAACGGAACATAAGGTACAACTGATAGTCATCACAAGGTGGATATCTTCAACACGCACCCATAACTGATTGCTACCTATAACTTGTTGGATGGTTCTTAACAAGACTCCAACAAGAGACAAGACCATACAAACAGCGTCCACTTTATTCCAAAAATATTCTTGAAACCATTCTCTGGGTTTTTGTAACTTCCGTTCCGAAGGATAGGTCACGATCTGGTGAGAAATAAAAAAATAATAAATTAAATTTGTTTTTTAATTGGTTATTTATGTATTAAATCTAGTCCAAATAAATAATTATTATTTTTTTGTTTATTAATTTGCATTCAGTATTTTTAGAATCACAATTTGAAATGATTTGTTTGTTTGTAATTAAGCACAAAGTTACACAATGAACTATATGTGCTTTACCCATCACGGGTATCGAAACCCAATTTCTAGAGTTGTAAGTCCGCAGACATACTGCTGTGCCACTGGGGGGGGGGGAGGGCATTTTAAAATGAAAAAGTAATATATTAAGATTAAAATGCATACTGTACGGGGCTATGTGGGTTAATTATAATAATGCTTCCATGAGAAAATTACAACTTTGATTTTAGTAACACTAACTGTAACGACTTTTCAAAAATTAGTTTTATATGAAATTCCTTCTGGATGATTTTTTTTCAACTAGCTGGGTTGAAAAGCAGACGATGCTTGAAATGGTAATCCTAAAATGATCGTGATGAAAGACTCTACAAGGAACCCGAAAGGTCCTCTCAAGATCAAACAGAAAGGCAAGGGGAGTCTATAAAAATAAGTTCCACAAACTAGTTTTTGTTCAGACTTTGTTTCTTAATCTGAGTTAATAAAAGTCATGCTATAAACCTCATAGTATATTAACATAAGAGTGGTTTCGTTGTACAATTTTTTTAAAACAGAAACAGTTGATCACAATATACCTCTCTGACTTCTTCTAAAGCCAAGGCAAGAATCCAGATATGCAGTAAAAACTCGAAGAAACCAACAGTTTCGTAAAACTCAAACAGAACCACGTAGGAAAAGATTCCTAGAAAGGCGATGTATGAATACTGAAAGAGACAAAAGAAGGAGACGAGTTGTTTTCTGTTCTCTCAGATGCTAAGCCCGTGGATAAGTAAATATTCACAAAATCTGAAAAACTGTATATTTTTAATAACTCTTGTATCTACTTACATAATAAAAAAACAGATTATAAAGGAATGCTAACGTTTTTCTACTTACTAAATCGTAGAAAAATTTTGTTATCGGTGCTGTGTAGAAAATTCGAGCTTTGTTGAAGAACCCAGGGGGTTTCTCTGTAGTTTTGTCGTTCCGGAACTTCAAGTAAGTCCATATAAGAAATGGATTGAAAAGGGCCACGTTTACCTAAAAGTAATGTTCCACTAAAAATACTTAATATAACGGACATCTAAATACACTCATATATATATACATATATACATACATACACACACATATATATATAAATTTGTGAAAGAAAATTGGGTATGTATGTTTATATATAACTAGCTAACTAATGTATGAATATTTGCTGTAAAATTCTTATCAATGATATAAGTGTAGCTACCAGTTTGGCCGACAAATTTGATTTCATTCCTTCAAGTTGTACGCTCAATTCTTTTTTGGGCGCACTTTTTTTTTCACACCTAAGGTGTTTTTGATTAGATATCATGACTTTTTGTCAATATACACCAACAAACCCCACCAAGTAAGAAATTGACAATAGATAGTAACCCACTTTAATCGCAACCATATTATTCGGAACAGACCTATACTTTACAGAACCAACCAGATTATTTAAAATATATAGTGGTAGTTTATTCTCTCTAGAAATTACTGATTTATCTCATTCAAAAATTTAAATTACGTTCACAACAAACTGAAAAGTATAATCAATTATTATTTTGTTTTTAAATGTGTAAATTATGGTTCTTAGTGAATTTTAGTCTTAGGGTCTTTTCATCATACAATTTCATTGTGCCTTCCAATTGTTTTAACACATTTCAACAGAATTCTCACAAAACAAAAACCTTAAATATAAGGAGACTAATGGAAACCCAGAATTTTTAATTATCTCTAAGCTTTTAAGATAAACAAGTGTCCGCTAACGAATCTTCTAAATTTTTGAAGTTAAGGAGAAGAATTTAAGATATGTAAAAAACGCGTACCTTCCACCAAGAAACAGTGGCTAATCCGCCCATCCAGGTCTGAGTAATGGAATGTTGACAACATGGGCTTGAAATAAATTCCTTCAATAAGAAAATGTGTATTATAAATAAACGTGGAAAAGAAGAGCTAAGATAAAGTTATCCGATTTTTTAGGCGTCTTGCGACAAAACAAATCGCACGATACACCTAAAAATGTTTTTTTTAAACATAGTTATTCATGTTCAATTTATGTGATTATAAAGATATTCAACTCTCTAGGTTATTACATAATGTGACAAACCATAGAGTCCAAGTTTAATGTGACAAACCATAGAGTCCAAGTTTAATGTAACAAATCACAGAGTCCAAGTTTAATGTGACAAACCATAGAATCCAAGTTCAGAGTGACAAACCAAAGAGTTTAAGTTTAATGTGACAAACCATAGAATCCAAGTTCAGTGTGACAAACCATAGAGTCTAACTGTAACGTGACAAATCATGGAGTCCAACTTTAATGTGACAAACCATAGAGTCCAAGTTTAATGTGGTAAACCATAGAGTCCAAGTTTATTGTGGCAAACCATAGAGTCCAACTTTAATGTGACAAACCATAAAGTCCAACTTTACTGTGACAAACCATAGAGTCGAAGTTTAATGTGACAAACCATAGAGTCCAAGTTTAATGTGACAAACCATAGATTCCAACTTTAATGTGACAAACCATAGAGTCGAAGTTTAATGTGACAAACCATAGAGTCGAAGTTTAATGTGACAAACCATAGAGTTCAAGTTTAATGTGACAAACTATAGAGTCCAAGTTTAATGTGACAAACCATAGAGTCCAAGTTTAATGTGACAAACCATAGATTCCAACTTTAATGTGACAAACCATAGAGTCCAAGTTTAATGTGACAAACCATAGAGTCCAAGTTTAATGTGACAAACCATAGAGTTCAAGTTTAATGTGACAAACCACAGAGTCCAAGTTTAATGTGACAAACCATAGAGTCCAAGTTCAGTGTAACAAACCATGGTGTCCAAGTTTAATGTGACAAACCTTAGAGTCGAACTTTAATGTGAAAACCATAGAGTCCAAGTTCAGTGTGACAAACCATAGAGTCCAACTTTACTGTGACAAACCATGGTGTCCAAGTTTAATGTGACAAACCTTAGAGTCGAACTTTAATGTGAAAAACCATAGAGTCCAAGTTCAGTGTGACAAACCATAGAGTCCAACTTTACTGTGACAAACCATAGTGTCCAAGTTTAATGTGACATACCTTAGAGTCTAACTTTAATGTGACAAACCATAGAGTCCAAGTTCAGTGTGACAAACCATAGAGTCCAATTTTAATGTGACAAACCACAGAGTTCAAGTTTAATGTGACAAACCATAGAGTCCAAGTTTAATGTGACAAACTATAGAGTCCAACTTTAATGTGGCAATCCACATAGTCCAAGTTTAATGTGACAAACCATAGAGTCCAACTTTAATGTGACAAACCATAGAGTCCAACTTTAATGTGACAAACCGTAAAGTCCAACTTTACTGTAACAAACCATAGAGTCCAAGTCTAATGTGACAAACCATAGAGTCCAAGTTTAATGTGACAAACCATAGAGTCCAAGTTTAATGTGACAAACCACAGAGTCCAAGTTTAATGTGACAAACTATAGAGTCCAACTTTAATGTGACAAACCATAGAGTCCAATCTTAGAATCTGCGAATGTGATTAATTGATTACTTGGGCTTTCAAAAATTATTTTAATATTTTGCGAAGTTTTAACAAAAATTACTCATAAAGTCTATTACTTGATGATAAAACCTCAGTCTTTATATTCTTTACAAAAAACAACAACAACTGACACTTGAACTTTGTAATTAATTAACAATTACGTAATCAGTCTGTGGATTTTAAGTAATATTAACTTTCGTCGGATATAATGACATTAACTTACACAATCATTATATTATAATGACAGTAACTTATAAAATCATTGTACTATAATGACATTAAGTTATAAAATCGTTGTAATGTAAAGTCATTAACTTACAAGACCGTTGCAATATATGATATATATTAACTTATAAAATTGTTGGATTTTAATGACATTATTTAACAATATCGTCGCATCTTTATAACTTTAACTCTTTCAATGATATTATAATTAACTAAATTGTTGGTCTTTAATGACATTGACCATCAAGCCTGTTAGACTTTCTTGACATTAACTACCATGATTGTCACATTTTAATGACATTAACTTACAATATCGTCGGACTTTAACTACAAAAATCCTCGGACTGAAATGACTTTAACTAATTAACTTCTTAAACGTTAATGCCATTATGTCTAAAAATCGTTAGACTTTCATTAAACTAATAAGATTGTTGTACAATAATGTCACTAAAGGATTTAATAACACTAACCAAAAATATCATGACATTAACTAACTTGGACTTAAGAATATCAACTTACGAGATCATTAGAGGATAAAGCGATATTTAAAGCGGTCATGTTTCCCCAGTAGCAGTTTGGGTGTTCAATCAGTTCGACAGCTTTTTCTCGGTTCATGGAATAACATATGTTAAGATGTTCAATCGCTATTTGTTCGAAGTCCTTCACGAGCAGAAAAAAAAAGCAGCTTAAACAAAAACATACATTAATAGTTTCGTTTTCAGTTTACTTAACTGATTATTAGTATTATTTTATCAGAAGTTACAGGTGTTACAGTAAGACGAAATATTTTAAAAACAGGTACAACGATCAAACTTTGATGAATGGACGGCAACTGCTTGTTGTAGAATACTCTGTCTAAACAGTCTATCAAAGAACAGGGACAACGTTTCGATCACTGATGCGAGCATTCTTGTGTACTTGAGAATGATCGAGCCAATAATCGAAACGTCGTACCTATTTGAAAAATATTCTTCCTTACTACAAAAGCTGTAAGTTGTGATAAAATATACACTGATAGAGTGTAAAGAATAATAACGTATAACCTAATAAACTGTTACTGAAATATAAAATTTTATTTTTTCAAATGATGTAAAACTCGCTGGTCTTACTATCTAATTAGAAAGAAATCACTAATCTAAAAGCTTACTTTTTCATTTTCGAATCGAAGGGTTGTTTTGTTATTGCGACAATTCGGTCTCATTTAAAGTAAAATATTACTGGCCTCTACCACTCATTGTATAACTACGGGTAAAACTAGTGGGTTTAAATAACATTTATTTTGTAATTATGAAAACTCATTCCTGTGCATTAGTGGAATAAAAGTAAGTTTACGGACATGTAATGCTAAAATCCAGGTTCGATTATATATATATATATATACATTCCTTTGTGTATATATATATATATATATATTAACCTTAGGTGAATGACACTATTATAAGCACAAGTTAATTTTGATTTTAACATTCATTTTCCGAACGTATTTACTACAACCACATGTTTTGCTGTTGTTGTAATTCAAGTTCATTATTCTGTGTACAGATTAAACTAACAGATGACTGTGTTATGTTTTTCGATTATTGAGTCTGTAACTTTAAAACACATGCCACAATTCAAGCTTTTATCCACTTCTACAAAGAAGAAACAATCCCACATTTAGTAGATTGCTAAATAACGCTGGAAAATAAACGTGATTACAAATACGAACCATAGAACACCAAGTTCAACTAGAAGTGATCACCTAAACACACCAATAGGGTACTAGGAAATATATTTTATTAGTTGTCCACCATGAAAAATAACGAGAATTACTCAATTATACCTCTGATTACTTTATAGATGTTTTTAAAAATATTTAAAAAAATGTATTCACGATGAAAATATTTGATACGTCTTTATTATTATTATTTAAGTTTACTTGTGTTAGATGTATGCCGTTTTGGGGCAGGCGAGGCCTAGTGGTTAGCGTGATCGGGCTGTGAATCTGAAATTCATGGTTCACGACCCGTTGCAGCAAAAACTCGCTTCGCACTTTGAGGCCGTGTGTGCGTTATAAGAATGACGATCAATTCCTACTATTCAATAATTCATGATTAGCCCAAAAGATGGCGGTGATTGCTGTTGAGTAGCTGCCTTACCTCTAGTATGTCAGCTCAAAATTAGGGAAACTACAAAAGATTAAAAGCGTTTATAACATAAAATATATTTGTTGCCATGACGAAAATACACTAATAGAATTTTTGGATTTTTTCTTTACAACTCAAGAATAAGAAGTTTTTCATGTGCAAATCTTGAAACACATATATTATTAAGAAAACATTAAGAACGAGAGGATAGCCCTTCACTCATTGCCGAAGTGATAGTTTAAAGTGGGGGCAGGAAGCAGGCTGTGTGACAATACAGCCGTTATTATGTTTCAGCCATGGATTAATATACACTGAGAGCCAGATACGGGAATATGTGTGTGTTTGTGTCAGCTATAAAATAATGTGTAATGTGCTAAATTCTGATTTGTGTGTGTGTGCGAACCACAGCCGTGAAACGTCTGGACTTCTAAATGCCTATGGATATCCGTCATCCACGATAGAGCTTTTTGTTCAGCATTCCAAAGTGTTGTTCCAATATTCTAGGCCCTTATCACAAACCACTTATGACTCTTACTTGATTTCAAAGTAAAACTATCAACGTTGTTTGAAAGACAGTATTATCAGACAGAATATATTTGAAAATTTTCCATTTTTTAACAACTCCTCAAGAATATCTCACTCAGAGTTCTTAACTGTTTAAAATATATCTACATCTATATTTACAAATATATATATAATATATATATATATATATATGTGTGTGTGTGTGTGTGTGTGCAAATATATTTACAAATACATATACATCAATTGGCTTAGCTTTTGAAATAACAACCAGAAGAGTACACGCTTCGGAAGTTTATTTGATTGTAGTTAAGCCCAAAACTACACAATAGGCTATCTGTGCTCTGCTCACCACGGGTATCGAAACCCGGTTTCTAGCGTTGTAAGTACGCAGACACACCGCTGTGCCACTGGGGGGGGGGCACAAATCGGAAGTAGAAGTGGTTGTTATTTAGACCAAGGATGGCGGTACGCCGCACTTGGATAGTGGTCACTTGGACTTCCTTCTGTGACTACATGACTTTTGGAGAAAAAGTGTATGCAAGTAGCAAAATATTGCCATTTTGATTAGTTATGATATAAAAATTTGGTTCCTGATTCATGAAATAAGTGTTTTTATTTCTAACAAATTATTCACGGGTTTCTGCGAAACCCTAAATCCTGATTCTCGAAAAAAAAAAGTTTTATCCTAAAGTAATTACTACCTTTCATTATTTTGTTCAGTGTAATCATTCTGACCATTAAAACTCACACTTTTCAACAACACTAGTTTGTTCAGGATGAGATCAGCGTGAATACTCGTCGAGTTTCTTAGATGCCAATAGATAGATGTAGCAGCTAACGCCAAGTTCAACGCTTCGTGTGCCTCACCCCAGAAATAAATGGCCATTTCTTTCCTGAAAAATCGGTTACAAAAATAATAAATATAACTTAGAAATAAATCAAATATAGTAAACAGTAGAATCTCAGTTTGACTAGGCTTTGTTAAAATAATTTAAGTGCTTATAAAAATATCAATTTATAGATGTCAGTTAGGAGCAAAGTAGCTTAAATATAAGTTGTTGTTTTTAAAGATAAACTACTATTGTGGACGTTTGCTACAAGGTTTAAAAGCTGAGAATCCTTTGGTAAACATACAATTTTATTTGTCAATCAATAATATATGACATGCCGAGATACACATACGACTCGGATTATTAAAGAGAAGATTTATTACAACCCCTAGATCTGATATTAGTGATTTGAAGAAAAAAAAGGTGTTTATTTCCTCCATTCGTCTTAAGTAGTCCATTACGAATTCCAAATTTGAGGGATGTAAAAATATCTTAGTTGACGAGTTCTGCTATTAAACGAAAGTCCTCTTGGGCACTTAATATGCAACAAACAAAATTAATAGACTAAAAATATTATTTTTATGCGCATCTCGTTGAAATATATATAACGGATTAATGAAGATAAATGTGCATCTAGTTGAAATACATAACCGATTAATGAAGATGAATGTGCATCTAGTTGAAATACATAACGGATTAATGAAGATGAATGTAACCTGAATGAAACGTCTGCTGTCTAGTGTGATTTCTATCAATATTATTATGTACCTATTAGTTTCATTGCTTCGCAGGCTTTTGGCATTTAAAATCTTAATATTAAAAGAGTCTTATAAAATTTATACTTTAAGATATTTTGAAGTGAAAGTCAATTTCTCCCAGACGCCAAAGCTCAGATATATGGGTTAAAATATGTTCCTCAATTTCGATAGAAAATCATGATGACGTCCGTCTGAAAGAAATACTCCAGTGTACAAACAATTAGAACAACATTTAATACATACACTACACTAATTTTAAACTCTAAACATTCGTCAGTGCCATTTACATCGTTATTGCTTGACGCTATGTACGTAGTTCTACAGTCGGAGCTCGGGTAGACTCCGTGGTAGCGTTCTCGATATCGGAGTTGGAGAGCCGGATTCTAATGTGAGCGGTACCACAAAATATTACTCGTAGTTTAAACTATGAGCATGTTATAAGAGTGGCAGGCAATCTGTTAGCATGGTGCTGCTACCTGGCGGTCAGTACGTCAAAATTATATACGGCTGCAAATATTCTTAGTAGCTTTACCATAATACACTACGAATTCTAAAAATCCACGAGTGAAAGCAAGAGAGAATATGTTGCAGCATATCAGCCATGTTACATCTGCCATATTTAGTGCCGACAAGGCTTTTCGCCCAATACCAGAGCTCATCAAGCCGTTTTACAGCATTCTTTATAGAGAAGTTCGCGTAAAATATCTCAAAGCCTCAACTCTCAGTGTCACTGTAAATTTTTCCTAAAGCCTCAACTCTTAGTATCACTGTAAACTTTTTCCTAAAGCCTCAACTCTTAGTGTCACTGTAAACTTTTCCTAAAGCCTCAACTCTTAGTGTCACTGTAAACTTTTCCTAAAGCCTCAACTCTTAGTGTCACTGTAAACTTTTCCTAAAGCCTCAAATCTAAGTATCACTTTAAACTTTTCCTAAATCATCAATTATCGGTGTCACTGTAAAATTTTCAATATAGAAGTTGAAGATGCGAATTGTACTTACCTCAACATCAGCACCGCCCATAAAAATAGCTCACGAAAAGGTTTATCGAAATGTTCGTCTGAACCCACCAGAAAGGACAGTTCACAATTTTGTTCGGGCTTGTCGTTGTAATGGTAACATTTGTGTCTCCTTACCAGATGTCGCAAAAGAAGGTGTATATCCCAAAGCATGATGTTTCTTCCATTACATTTGGATAAAGATAGAAGAATTTCCGACAGGTGTAACAAAGGGTTCTTTGGATCCTGAAGATGAGATTGAAATGTACTCTGGACACCACTAATTATTAATGAACTGACTTTCTCACAGGTTTAGTAATATGGAGCTACTGTATTCCATCCTCATCCTATATACAAACTTACTTAATATTTCATTCTAGAAAAAGCGAAAACCTAACAATTAAGCTAGAACAATCAATGATTACGTCACTCCACCTACTGGTCAGAGTTGAAACACATAATTAGAAAATAATTAACAAATATTTATATTATAAACAAATTATATCAAATTTAAAACCGTCAATAAGTTTGGATTATAATAAATTATCTTCTTTATTGGTACAATACAACTACTGGTAGAAACTGTAAATATACAAATAATAAACATTTTCGTACATAGATACAGGTGTTGTAAAGTTGTCTGAGACGACCGACTGTCAGGTAATTCTTCATCACCACACCATTCATTAATAAAAGCTTGACAAACTCTACTCTGTTCATCACCAGAGCCTCAGTCATGAATTCCTCCAGAGATTCGGGAGGGATGTGGATGTGACTGGTGAAAAGCCTTCTTGCCAAATCCACTCGGTTCCATTTTAGAGCAAGTCGTAGTTGCTCCTTTCGATGACTGTGTCCTTCACCTAAGTGGTACCAATTATTATCAGACGACTATATGTATTGTTAGATGACTAGGTATTGTTAGAGGGCTAGGTATTATTAGATGATTAGGTATTGTTAGATGACTAGGTATTGTTAGAGGGCTAGGTATTATTAGAGGGGTAGGTATTATTAGATGACTAGGTATTGTTAGAGGGCTAGGTATTGTTAGAGGGCTAGATATTGTTAGAAGTGTAGGTATTGTTAGATGACTAGGTATTGTTAGAGGGCTAGGTATTATTAGATGACTAGGTATTGTTTGATGACTAGGTATTGTTAGAGGGCTAGGTATTGTTAGAGGGCTAGATATTGTTAGAAGTGTAGGTATTGTTAGATGACTAGGTATTGTTAGAGGGCTAGGTATTGTTTGATGACTAGGTATTGTTAGATGACTAGGTATTGTTAGAGGGCTAGGTATTATTAGATGACTAGGTATTGTTTGATGACTAGGTATTGTTAAAGAGCTAGTTTTTGTTAGATGACTAGGTATTGTTTGATGACTAGGTATTGTTAGATG
>NW_013672084.1:29490-46900 GCF_000517525.1 Limulus polyphemus | reverse complement strand
CAACTAAGATGAGCAGTTGCTATATGTCATACAGGACAACTGAACAGAGATTAATAGTGTTACGTCTCCGTTTCGTTAATTGATTTTTCCGTAACTTCGTTCCGACGAAATTTTAACGACACAAGTCTTTACTTAATAAAACTGGTTTATTCTTTCCAAATATAACTTTACCGATACACTGAACTCAACGATCGCGCTAAACAAACGAACGTCAATAATACTTCTGACCGCAGTTCAATCACTCACTATCTCTGACTGCACACACATTACCTTCCCCGCTTTTATACCAGCGTAACCTATTTCTAGTAAGACCTTGAACATTCGACAAAGTACATGATAATTCTAGAAACGTTGCGTCACGTGGTCATGTGACTCGCTGACGCAACAGTACTGATAAAATTCATTCAAATTGAATAAAATCATAGCTAAAAATTTGATGATAAACAAAAATTACTATTTATTCAATTTATAGTTGGTTCAAATTATTCAAGTGAAATAATGAAGTAGAATCAAGTATAATGTAAGTTGAATACAGTAGCTTAAAAAGTTAGGTAGAAGGCATCATGTATATCATTCACTTTAGCCTAAAGCCACAGCAGTTCAACTAGTGATAACGTGAACAAATGCTAGAAACTCTTTGAAACAAGACTAGAAAATTAATGTTATAAGAGGTACGGTAAAACCTATCTCTGTGATCTACCTTACTGCAGTAAATTAGATGTATAGCTTTAATATTAATGATACAACCTTTTAGATCTACTCAGTTAATGTGCCAATTCTTTAGGTAAGTTCTCTCAAGTGACAGGGATTTCAGCTCTTTAAACTTACTAATGTCATGGTCATCAGCCCTTAAAAGAATGTCCTGTATGTTGATAAATATAACCATTTTAAAAGATTAAAACAAAAAAGTTAACAGGATTAAATATGTTTTTAATCAGTCAGGAAAAAAAAGTATTCTACCTTTACAGAATTATCCATCATCTCAATTTCTACATGTTGCCATGGGAGTTTTAGTTCCTAAAGAAATCTTTGAAGGAGTATTAAGATGTACAGTTGATATAAATCTGTATTTCAAAGTTGTAACTGACAAAAAAATATTTTATTAGATAAAAATATATAGGGAATTTTCATAATGCCTTGTTTTTGAAATAACCTTGAAAAACTTAAAATTTTAAGAATTATTTAAATAATCCCTACATCATATATATATATCAGAAATAAAAAATAACCCCTTACTATTTAATTTGTTGTTTGACAAATTTTTCTTTTTTTTATGTACATTATATGAAACTCATCCAGTCCTCAGCCACACAGAAACCTGAGATTTAGTTGTGTCTTCTTTTAGGTAATGATCCAGCAACTGATTTGAGAGGAACAGGATTGTTAGGGTTGTTGCACTTGTTGTACTTCATTCTTGACAGTTCTACTGCAGCAACTGCAAAGAAAGTCTACCAAATCTCTCAGGATGAAATACAGGTCAGTATTGCTAACCTGGTGGATTCTATAGTGATTGAAACTATTTTTGTCAATAGCAAAGTGATTGTAACTGACCAGTAACTTTGCATCTTCTTAAGCTTTGGTTTCTAGACCTTTCTAATGTACATGTATGATCATAGCAAAATAATAAAAGGGACTGACAAAACAAAGTTTAATCAATCAAATATATATAAAAGCCAGTTGTATTTTGGTAATGCACTGTTCATCTGTGTCACTTTGCAACAAAAATATGACTTGATATTGTGTATATATAATACTTTTGAACGTTCACAAGGTTTGGCTTGAATTTCACATTTTTATGTTGTTCTACATGTTAGTTTAGGCATGTACTTAACTTTGTGTAGACAATTTAGAGTTCTTGCTAAGTTTCAAAAACATCGAAGTTAAAGGCTAGTGACCATAATTAATGTGTTTTTATTAGGATTTCTTGAAGATTTTTAGTTTTATTACTTTTTTTGGATAAACATCTTTCTTTCTTTTTCTCTCCCAAAGTATTGCTATTAGTCTTAACTAATGATTGCACTTGAAATCTGTAGGTTTAAACTTTGTGGTAGAATTTTTATCATAAACCTTTGGTCTATTGGTTTTGGATGCTTCATCTTCTTTCAGTGTTTATACCATAATTTTTAGGTTATATAACATAATTAGAAAAATACATTCTGCATGCGTGTTTTTTTTTACAAAACTCCAACTCGTCATTCTGATACAGTACTTCCCGCTTCTCACAAGATTAGCTGTACTTATTTATTGCTGCCCTCTATATGCAAACTTTTTTATTATGCATGCCTCAAGCCTTCTGCACCCTCCTATTGGAATCAAATGATTCCAACGTGTGTGTCATGCAAATCACCATGTATCACCTATCCACCAATAGGATCATAGTACACTCATGTGATGCCCTCTACGTGCTCTACTGAACTATCACTTCTCATTTGGCAGTGCTTGCACTCGGACATCTTTCTTTTTTTATGTGGTTTTGTGTTTAAGATCACATTTTCTCAAAGTGGTTTAATTAATTTTATAATACTCAGTTTTTTTTTTTACATTATTTCAATTCTCTTACCCTTATTCCAGTCGCATTCCTTATTTACTTCAAACGATTTTGTTGACTACATCACCATGAATTCTGAAATTAATGCCACCACTTCAGGTGTCACACAATTGACATGCACTCTACCACAGACTTCAGGTGCTGGCAACCCGACAGGAGATTTGTCAACATATATTCACAGGAAAATTGAACATTATATGGGTAAACCTTTATCTCCAGACATTGCCCTTCTTCCTGTTGAACCTGATCAGGTTGACAAGGGCTTTGCTCACCTGTTTAAACTTTCTGAATTTGCTGAGTCTTCTCATACCCTCCTTGAGGATTCTGTTCAGCTGTCCATGGTTTGTTTTGGACTTTATTTCTCAGTTATGTAAAGTTTTATCCCTTGCTCCTATATCTTATGACCCACATTTTTTGTTATTGCATGAACATACTTTCCAACCCTATTTGGTGTTTCCCCCGTCCCCTGACAATCAAGCTCATGCTGACCAATTTACCTCTCAGTTGGGCGATGGTGTTAGTATGTCTCATCTCCCACAGGCTTCGGATCAGTCGGCCCTTGCATTTCATAGGGTGGACTGTCCTTATCTCAACCAACAGCTGTTAGGTACAGTTTTGCCTGTTTGGGGGCAGGCCCCAAATCTTCAGTTAGTCTCACCCATGCCCAATTTTCCCACCATTGTCGTTCCATCACGACCCTTTTGCAGTACCTTTCCATGATCCATTTCCCTTCTGTGACTCTTCACAGAAATCCTGAGGCATTTTATAGGGACACCCTCTCCTTCCTTACCTCCTTGTTGGCTCATTTATCATCTTTGGCTCTGACTTTACATACATGGTAACTTTGTTGTCAGGACTTTTTATGGTCGTGATGCTGTTTTATCTCATACCCATTTACCTGCTCCTTATCTCTGGGACTTGCATATGGCTCTGTTTTTAAGATGTTTCATCTTTGATGTGGTCTGGGAATCCTTGGAGTCTCGGGAGGCATAATTTCCAATCTAGTTTCCCGTTTATCTCAGTCAGAGCCAAGTGTGGCACCTGTTTCAGTTTCCCATCCCTTATCTGTACCTTCTTCCCGTGGTTCCATGGCTCGCCATTTTCTCAGTGATGCACAATTCACTGTTAACAGTTCCGGTGACTACCTGGCGGGTTCAGGCCAAGTAGGAAATCACCTTGTGGCCTTCATTCATCAGTGGCATCCTTTCATCTTGGATGTTTGGGGTTCTTCAGGTTTTGTCAGAGGGATTCGAAATTCTGTTTCTTGTCCCAGGTACCTGTTTCCTTCCCTTCTCCTCAAGATGCAGTAACTTGCCAGCAACTATCAAAAGCGGTACGGAACCTCCTCACACAACAGGCTATAGAACCTCTTCCACATCATTCACCGAGACTTTACTCCCATTGTTTGTTGTTTCCAAAACGATTGGGGACTGGAGGCCTATCATTGATCTGTCCTGCCTCAATCAGTTTGTTCACCTCCCATGTTTCATCACTGAGTCCTACCACAATCTTCGTTGGGCTTTTCTGCCTATCTGCATATTCCCATCTTGAAATGATCTTGTCCTGATCTTTGGTTTGTCCATCAAGGGTGGTATACCAATTTTGCACCCTAACCTTCGGGCCAGCTTTGGCTCCATACATTTTCTGTCAGGTGGTACAAGCTTTTACATAGCTGCATTTCCATTTTTACATAGACGACTAGTTATTTCTGACCCATTCCAAACAAGAGTTGGCCTGTCATACTCATCAGATTCTTCTTGAAGCTGTTCAAATAAGCTGGTTGATCAAGTTGGAAAAGCCCTTCCTATGTCCTACCCAATACCTTGTACATTTGGATGTCTTTTTCAACATTCCCTCAGTTGGGCCGAACCTTCTCCTCTCAGACTCTGTTCTATGGAATTGAGAGTTTGCCATGCCATGTCTGCTCCCTCACTTTCTTCATGCGAGGTTCTATTGCTTTTGGGGATGTGGTCCTCTATGACACCACTAATCTCCCTTGGCCGTGCACACATGTGCTCTCTTCAGTGGCCTCTGCACGATCAATAGAACTTTTCTTGGGATCCCTTGGATGCTCCCATCACCCTTCGTCCTTCCCTTGTTTATGATCTCCTTTGGTGGTTGGACAAGACTCACACATTGGTGGGTGTCCTGCTTCCTCCTTCTTGTCCAGACTTTCATCTGTTTACGGATGCATCCTTTCAGGGCTGGGGTGCATCGGTCGATCACCATCATTGGTCTCTAAATGAAAAATATATCAACATCCTAGAGCTCATAGCTGTTCATCGAGCCTTAGATCACTTTCTTTCCATTCCCAAACATTGTCTGGTAATGTTCCCGACAAGGTGGTCAGTGGCTTTGCAGTCGGTGGAGTGTTCCTCACATCGATGCTTCTGCCACCACCTCAATGACCAGTAACCCCTAATTTGGTCCTTGGTTCCTCATCCTCAGGCTTTGGCTATTGACACCTTCAGCCAAGATTGGGCACACAAATTTCTGTATGTTTATCTTCCTATCCAGTTACTTCATTGGGTAGTTTCCCTGATCCATGCCACTCCGTGCCAGGTCCTACTGGCCAGCTCAACCATGGTTTCCTCGTTTACTCCACCTACAATTATTCCCTTCAGTCCTACTTCCCTTATTATCTGACCTCCTTTGTCAACCCCAGTCACTGGTTCTACATCCCACACATCATGTCCTCTGTTTTCACACCTGGCTTTTGTCCAGTCTTGGCAAGGAGATCTGGTTTCTCCCATCGTGTAGCTTCTCATTTGGCCCAATCCATCTGTCTTTCCTCCATGGAAGTGTAAGGTCTTTCACATGTGGGCCCAGGCTTGGGGTTTTCCGACTGCTCACCCTACTGTTGCTGATGTCTCAGAGTTTCTCATAGGGATTTTTGACTGGGGATCTTCAGTCTCCTCGATTTTAGGTTATCAGGCAGCTTTATTCCATACCTTTCACCTTTTCTCTTACCGCAGGATTTTTTTCTCACCCATCCTAACCATATTGATTCATTCCTTCCAGATTCGTCAACCTCCTCAGTGACCTGCCCTTCTGGATTGGGATATTAATGTGGTCCTCTGTTCCCTTACTTTACCTCCGTTCCAACGTATGCCCTTGTGTTCTTTGTTTCACCTGTCCCTTAACTCTCTCAACATGGGCTTGGTTAATTTGACTGACCACGTGACCTCTTTGTACTCATTTGGAATCTTTATACATTTAATACTTCTAACTTTCTATATAGTGTGTATATCTTCACAGTCTTTCAGTTAATATTATAAGTGTTTCACATACAAAAAATCATATTTTTTAGTGAAGTATTTTTAATAAAATAAAATAAAGATTTGTCTATGAATACATTGAGTATTTGTAACATGAAGCTACATTCGTTTATCCTAAGTAGCTTTAAATTCGTAACAGTATACATCTATATATAATTGAATTTTATTGTTTTATTGCCCTTTGAACTGTGTCTAACTACTATCAGCACCATTATAAGTATTAAATCACTCGGGGAATGTGTAGCTCACGTTTCACTAACGAATTATATTACCCACAAGCTGCTCGCGAGTGCCTCGTGAAACATTTTTATTGTAATATTATTATAATTTATTTTACTTAATTTAATCTTAACAAACCTAAAAGGATCCCTATTTTTACATTTTAGTTACTTTTATAATTATACATAAAGAATAAACATGAAAAACAAGAAATAAAATACTTAACCAATCTTCTTTTTCCTTGCTGTTGGTTTTCAAAGAGAGTTAACACTAATTTTTGTATACTATAGATAGCAATGCACTTAATAATTTTTATTTAATTAAATAATGCACCAAAGAATATAGACTAATAAGGTGCAGAAAGTAGACAAGTTCACTTATCTCTCAAAATTTTCTTGGCTTTCTAACTATGCGACAAGAGCCGCTACAAATTCATCCAAGCTAGTTGTTAACTTCCCCACGGGAACAATGTTGGTACTCTGAGTGAAATTAACATCTAACTGTTCAGAACATAATGTTATACAATGCATCATTTGATAGATGAGAATCTTGACTTTCTATTGGTTATAGGTAATATATATAATGAAATGTAAGGGAAACTATCAACAAATTCTGAAATAGAGGATGTGATGGTGGGTGTGGCAGGAGGGGGCTGATTTTCTATTTGATAGCACTGTAATGAAACAAAATTGAAGGCTATAAAAATTATGGTTTCTCTGACTAATAACGATTTCATAGAGATTAATTTACGTTTAATTTTGTACTTTTTTGAGGGGTGGTGGATAAAATAAGGATGATGACATGCTAAGAGAAAATGTGTCACGTGGTTCATACTAGTGGAAATTCAGGATTTTTTAAAATATTGCCTTGTAGAATTAAGAACTTAAAACTTGTATAATATTAAAATATGGATTATTAGCTAAGATTTTATGCTATTCTAATTGGTATAACATAAACAAAAAGTAGTTTAATAAAATGTTAAATGTAAGACACTAAAACCTTGTGTCATGCACAGTAAATGATACACATGATGATAGGGTTAAGGCATATTTCCTCTCCTTCTGACCTGTGGGCATAAACGGCCATTGAGATTACATGCACTTATTACCACCATACCTATCTTCTCGTTTATCTGGATCTTTCCTTCCCCCCAAAACCTTGGCAGATCGTGAGGGTAACTCCTTTTCACCTGATTCCCTACCCTCTATTTCTCATCTCTACTTCTGTCCTGATCCAGATGGACTTCTATGGCTTGTGCATGCCCTTTGTTGTTATATTTCCCGCATGGCTCTCTTCTGTGGGTCTCGTTCACATCTTTTTATCCCTTGGCAACCCTCTTCATCCATGGATTTCTGCCCTTTTACACTCATCAATTGGGTTCATCATTTGATCCAGTTGGCTTATTCCTCCTTGTCCCCTTCCCAGCATACTTTATACTGTGTTACCTCTCATAAAATCCGACACCTCACCTTTTCCCTTGCTTCTCATCTTTGTTGACCTCTGAAGGAAATCCTACAATCCGGCATGTGGACCAACCCTAACACGGTCGTGTTATTTACATCATATTTTACATCATTATTTACATCATATTGTGGTTTCAGCTTACTTGGATTTTCACCTTCTACCTATAGCTATATTCCAATCGTTGGTGTGACTCTGACACTGGATAAGTCTTTATTAATCATTTACTTTCTTTCAGGGACCCAATCTTCATATCTTCATTACTTGGATCCTGCTCAGTGGGGAGTGGTGCCTGACCAGGTATTCTTTAACTCTAAATCTGCACTTTATGCCATGTTGAATAGCATTTTCTTTCCATGGCTCTGCATACTCACCTTTGAGATGGGGTGTTTCATAATATCTTCATTACTTGGATCCTGCTCAGTAGCGAGTGGTGCCTAACCAGGTATTCTTTAACTCTAAATCTGCACTTTATGGCATGTTGAATAGCGTTTTCTTTCCATGGCTCTGCATGCTCACCTTTGAGATGGGATGTTTCACAAGATCACTTGTAGTGAATAACCTCTCAATATTTGCTTCATAAATTGGCCCATTCTGGACTGTACCACCCATGGACTTCATGGGTAAAGCAGAAGGAGATAGCTGCCCATCCCTGCCATGCCTTGGTTGAATAAATTGTTATGGTCTGCTTTTCAAAATGGGTTTTCTGATCACCCATTGCACTGTCTTGGGTGTTGACATTCCCCTGGGCTCTCCAACACATTCTCACCCTCCTTTCTTCTAGTGGAGTATGGGAGTCCTTACCACTTACCAGTTCCAAGCTGCTGGGGTGGTTGACCATGGAGGCACCCTGCTGGATGGATTCCACTTAAGATGACTGTAACCATTCAGTTCAGAGTAGAGTAGTGGTTTTCTGCCAGTGCAGATGATGTAGTATCCTCCAATTTGAGATTAAACATACAACAGAGTGAGACATCAAAATGCAGTTCACCCCTTTGATTGGGAGCCTTTTTCCTACCCTCGCATGGATGTCTGTACCCCATGGGCTGGTTTTGGTTTTCAAGGGAACCAATTAACATAAGACATAAGTCCTCTCTGGTTTCAAGTTGTCTATCTTCCTCCCTCAATTTCTCCTTCTGTGTTCTGGGTCACAGTTGAGATACATGGGACTCTTCCAGTTCTATCCTTGGCACTCCCTTGTTCTTTCTTCTTACGTGGATATTATTGCCCTCTGGATGGTTCCAACCTGTTTCATGGATAGACTTCCTTTCAATACTGGTTGTCACATTCCCGGCTGGATAGCTCAGAGCTCATCTTGTACAATACCCAGGAATTGGAGAAATTCTGAATTCCCCTGTTCTTAGGTTTTAGGTGAAGAGGGTATGATCTTCATCTTACCCTTGCATGGATGTTGGTATCCCATGAGGAGGTTTTGGATATAGTTGACTTGCCAAGTACGGTCCGCTGCACCCTAGCCACTCTACACCATGGGACGCATCCTCATTTACCCACTTTCTGATTGGGGGATTGAGTTACCATATCTTTCTTTAATTAGGATCACTTTCCTACTGCTTTCTCTCCCACTAGGATGTGCTCCTCTCATTTTCCTCCCTAATTTTTACACATTCCTTGACTGGCCAAAGAGTATACATGGATCAGAAGTGGTAAGGTTCCCCTGTCCAGATCTTCGGATCTGACTCTCTCATCTACAAGGGTATCTCTCGATTGCTTTCAGGGAGTGCGTCTATTCTTCCCTCGCACCTGTCCCTCCTCATAATCAATGTGGGATTCTAGATAATCTTGTGAGTGGAGGGAATTACCATATAGGAAGTTATAATTTTCCTATACTGAAATGTATTTCTGAGAGGTACTTCCAAGATAAGACTCCCAGTCATACTTACCAATGATCTGAATGAGACACCAAGCATATGGAGAATGAAATGAGTATTCAGTATATTCCGTACATAGATATACTGTTCAGATCACCAGATGCAGTGCCTATGAATTTCTGTGTAATTAGATTGTTGGAAAGGAGTGCTTGGAAACGTTTGTCCTTGTACATAGTTTGATTATAGAAAGCATGCAGAGAGGAGTGATGTGCCTGGGATATAACAGCCTCATAATGGAGCTTTTTACAATAAAAATTATGCAGCAGGTCTATTTCTAAAATCCATGGTCATCAAGTAGAACATGACCAGACGTGGCTGCATGTTCTGTAACAATGTGGTGAGGCTTTAAAATTATTTTGACCTTCTTGCTATGAGCATCCTTTTCTGCACATGTTACGAGGATTTTCTGAGTTACATTCAAAATTTAATTAAACTACTTTCTTGTCAAGGTATAAGAATATACTTGGCGTAAAAATATAGCTAACAATCCACTTTTTAACATTATGTAAGTTTTAAGATCTTAATCTTATAAGGCAATATTAAAAACAAATCCTCAATTTCCTCTAGAAAGAGAATTGTGATATTTGCTCTCTAGGCATCCCCTCTTCTCTAATTTATTTACCACCTCTCCAAGTGGTATGAAATTTAATGTAAATTACTCATTATAAGATTGTCATAGCTCAGGCAAAGCATAATGTTTATAGCCTTCAATCTTATTTGGGTACAGAGCCACAAAATAGAAAATCAGACCCCTCTTGCCATGCCCATCTGTCATATCCTCTCTTTCGAAATTGTCAATAGTTCTTTCTGACGTTTAATACTATATTATCTATAACCAATAGAAAGCCAAAGTTATAATCTATCAAATAACATTATATTATGTTGTTTTCTGTGCAAAGAATTGTTTATTTCACTTCCAGTTCAAATTTTATTTCCACAAGAAACAATGAGCTTAGCTGAATTTTTAACAGCTATTTTTGCATAGTTAGAAAGCCAGAAAAACTGTGATAGTTATAGGACATTGTCTGCTTATTGTGTTCTTTGGTGCATTATTTAATTAACTAAGAAAATTTTTATTGGTAGTACTATTAGTATAAAAAAAGTTTCATCGACAGTCAACAGCAAAAAAAAAGATGACCCAGTTAAGTACTATATTTCTTGTTTTTCATGTGTATTTTTTATTCATTATTACAAAAGGAACTGAAATGTAAAAACTTTTTAGGTTAGGTAATGTTAGATTACATAAAGTAAAGAATAATAATAATAATAAATTAGCTAAATTGCTAATGTGCACTGTTACCTCTTAAGACTTTACAGTCATTAGTTTAGAAATATAATGGTAAACTATTAACAATTGTTAAAAAAGTAACAGGCTTACAGCTTGAAGTGGTGTCATCTACATTTGTTGACTTAGTTTTGGCTTCATGTTTGCAGCCGTCAGACTCTCATAAATTTTCAATTGCTCTTTATTCTCAGCATCACTAACTGTTGCAAAATTGTCACTAGTGACCAAATTATAAAACTCAGTTGACACATGTTGAGCAATGTTTTTTGAGCTCTTTGGTTTTCCAAAACAAATCATTTTATTTGAGTTGGCAGTCATGTAGCAGTAGTAGAAGAAATTGTAAGTTCTTCTTCTAACTGGTTGTCTGTTCACATAAAAGAACATATTTCCAGAAGACTTGATAAATCTACATAAAGAGGTAATGAACATTTACAAAAGCCTTCATATTTGATCTTAGAACTGTAAACTTTAATCAGAATAGTCATTAAACTGGAATTTAATCATTTGGTTAGAAATTATGAAATATTGATGTCTGAACAAAATATGTAATTTTATGTTGTTTTTTTAATCATTCTTAATATAATTTAAGCTTTATTACCAGTAATTTTAATAATAATTCATAAACCAGGTAAAACAGCATCAAACATTGAATCATGAAAGAAGTATTTACATGACTTGTAACTTAGCACATAGTGACTTCTGTAATTTATCTCTAGCAATTTTAGAATCTAAAAAATGTATGTATTTTTTTACTTGTGCCTATGTAAACAGTAGGTACTTTAAAGTTTAAAAAGGAGGTCATATAAGAAAGTCCAATGAAATTAAAAGAAATTTTTATATTTACATGTAAATGCATTTTTCCTATTCTTTATGAAAGCAAAACGTTTACCATATCTAATACTCTGTGCCACATACAATTTTTTTTAAATATTAGTTAATAGTAACATTTTCAAGAAACTGTAAACACATGAGAAGAAAAAATATTGCAAAATTACTGTGATATTTTTACACTTGAAGCTTGCTTCTGTTTTTTTTATTGTTGTTTCTGTATTAGTTTAATAATTACAAAAAAAAAGATCTTTATTGTGCAAATTTTATTATATGTTCTGGACAACTTGTCTTTTTTCTGAAGATAAATAAGCTAATTATACACATATCATTGAGTTTTGAGCTTTTTCTTATTAATGGAAAGTGATACAAAGATAAGCAATTACTATTTTCCAAATTACACATGTGAGAATAACCAAAATTTTCAAAAGTTAAATTATTTTGAACATTATTTGAATATATGTAAATAAGATAGGCCAAACAGAAGTTTAAAACTGATTTTAGTATGAACCAGAAATTATAAAACAAATAAATTAGTTATATCTTTGTTTTCATATATATATTACTTATTTGTGCCATGTATCAAAACATACATGAATATGTCTGAAAATATGGTTTTAATGTTGTGTTTTATATAATAGAACTTTCCTTTTTGTCTGATGAGCATCAGTATGACAAGAATAGCTCTTGAGGTACTTCGAGAAGAACTACTAAACAAGTAAGCTAGTTAGTTACAGTTCATAGGATGCAAAGATAACATATTGCTATTATTCAAGAGGCTGCACATAATTCAATAGGAAATTTAAGACCTGAGATACAGTACTAGAAACAACCTTTAAAAACCCATGAAATTAATAAAAATATATATTGGTAAGGTAAATTTGATTTTTGGTTTTCCATACAAGAAGTGAATTTATAATTTTTAGTTATGTCACAGTGAAGTTATGTATGTGAAATATGAACAGTATGTGTAAAGTTATCATTTGCAGTAGAATGTACATTCACAGATTTATTTCATAATTCATTTTCTAAAGATTAATAAATTTCTCAGAATTACTAGAAAACTGATTTATCACAAATTCACAAAAACAAATTTATATTTTTTCTTGTAAATTTCAAGTAGATCTCTATTGCAATGCATTATTTTTCCAAGTCAACTGGACTGTTGCCAAAAAGATTTGCAACTTAGACTAATAAACAGTGTGTACACAGAAACTGAGCCATAGTGCAGATATTTCATTGAATAGACTTACAGATTACCAGACATTTGTGATTCTAGCCTGATTTACTTATCCTTAATTTATGTAATTTGTTTTGAAATTTTTATCTTTGTTGCCAAAGTGGCCATTAAAGTGCCATTATATTGTTTTCATAATGGTTATTTGTATAAGAGTGCTCATTAACTAGATGTCTGTAATGTATGAAGTTATAACATTCAATAGTTGTCAACTTGTGTATAAAAATTATTTTTCATGAAATTTAATAATTAAAAATTGTATTAAAACTTAAAAATTAATGTAAATATTATGTATTTAATCCCATTGCAGCTTATATATTGTTAGCTCTGATGATCACATACATTCCCAAGATATAGTATTCTAATGAATCAGCTTGTGATAATTGAAATAACAAGTAATATAAAATCTATTTACAATACCTTTTTGATTTCTTAGAAGCATGTGAGAAAATTCTTGATGTGGTTAAAATTAAAATTATGAACATATAACTTAAGTGGTATTACAATACTTAGGCTACAGGATTGATTATGTTGTATTAAACAATTTTGAATGTCACAGTTTAATGGAATATATCAGAATTACATTTTGACATTGTTTGACATTTTGTAGGGTGTAATGTCACAAAAATTTGAGCCAGGTAGCACACAACATAATCAGGAAGGATCTCTATCTATAAACAAGGCCAACAAGGTATGGGCTGACCAAGATAAGGCTTTCAGTCTCATACCTCTCATTCAACCATTGCATATCTCAAGTAGCTATAGAATGAAATGGGTATTCCATACAAAGACATAATATACTAGTCAAGTCTCCAAATGCAGCTCCTGTAGTATTTCTGTGTGAGCAGACTGTTGAAATGGGTGCTGATAAACCATCTTCTTCCTACACTAAATATATTATTGAAAACATGTAATGAGGAGGGCTGTGCTTTGGGCATGACATCTTTATGACAGAGCTTTTAGCAATTAAAACTAAACTACAGGGTTATTGTAAAGATGTATGGTTGTGAGATAGAGCATGGCCAGATATGGCATAATTCATAAAATATAAATAATAGAATAATCAACATTTGAATACAGTTTAAAACTGAGTTTAATTAAAGATATATCACAGTAACTTACTACCTGTTTGATTTTGTGGTCTCTTAAAAGACAGAATTGGAACCTTTTAAATGTAAACTTAACAGTTTGCTTTGAATTGAGTTGAGTTCCTTTAACAACACTGTAAAAGTAATGTCATCAACAAAATTAATCTGTTCATATAATAATGAAATCATATTATTGTATTACATGTTACTTTTTCTTGAAACATTCACTAGTCTCCATTGCAGCATAAGAAAAGTGTTATGATATTACATCTTAAAACATCATTTTTCTCAAATACTATCGCAAACTATCCAAGTGTAGTTTACTTACTTTATCAGCAAGTTACCATGGTTTTATCCTATTCTTCTAAAATCGTCTATTCCTTTTTCTCTCTTTGTATTTCCTAGAATCATCTATCTATTTTAAAACTTAAGAATTAATGTAACTATTATATATTTAGTCCCATTGCAGTTTATATATTGTTAGCTCCGATGATCACATACAGTTCATATGTTGAACAAGAGGCTAATTCAATTACTTTAGAACTCTTTTTGGTGAAATAAACTATTCTTCTTATCTCTTTCAACACCGTTAATCTCACTCAAATATAGCAACCATTAGGCTTATATTAATCCTATGACAATTAACTTTTTGTTAAACTTTTTTTTGGCTAAATTCCTTCTCATAACTTTACTTCTCGTCTGCTCTGTCTTTGTCTGTCTATATAATTTTCCCGCCAATCTCTCACACTATTTATATGTTTATTACTTAATTGTCTGCTCATTATATCCTCAACATCAATATATTTCATGTGATGTTCGATAATCTCGACATCAATGAGTTACAAAAACCATGTAAAACTCTTACCGAGTTATGTAACTAAAATTGTCATAACATTTACTTTAAAATAATTGTTTCTAATTCTCTTGTTATGAACAAAATTAAACAATCATAAAATATTCACTCACAAAATAAATCAATTAATAATATCTACACTAAACATTGTTTTATATCATGACAGAAACATTACTGCTCAGTTTTCTTACTTTAACTTTCAAATTAACTTCCTTGTTAAGAGTGTTATGAGAAAAATATTTTCTGTGCTTTCTATCACAAAGTTGGTCATGTTGTACAACATAAAACTTCAAAAACACTAAGCATTGGCCAATTTGTTGTTGATATGAAAATGCTTCAAACAATTTTTGACTTTATCAAGAAAAAGAAAAATAGATCTAAAAGTAAACCCTTCTTTCTGGATTGAAAACTCCGTAAATAGTAAAAATGTTGAGTATTCCTTAACTCTCATCTACCAGGACAATTCAGTATTTTACAAGTTTTTGGTTGTTTATGTTGCTAGAAAGGATCAAATTTACCATCTTGTAGTACCCTGAAATGCCAGATTTAGACTAAATTATTTCCACTTGCATTTTTATAGGATTCTCCAGTCTTTTGTTTCAATTTTTTATTATATCCTAAACTAGATGCTTTACTTTGTTTTGAAATAGGATTTCTAGTATTGTCACTTAACTCTGTAATACGATGAGCTATTTTACTTTAAAATAGCACACATTCATTTGAAGATTATGTAATGGTCTAAAATGCACATGTTGCTATAATCAGGATTCAACAACAAAAAAAAACAATTTATTCACAATAACAACACTTAGAAATATTAATAATTAATTAATATTAATAAACAATCTATCATAAATATTAATAAATCAATAATAATGGAATCAGGAAAAGAACCAGAAAGAAAAACTTAATTATAAAAAAAAAATACAGCAAATACAATACTCCAACAATACCTTTCAATATCAATAACAATATCGAGTGACAAGCAGCAATAACTATATCCTTTAATAGCTATCTCATGATCCTCTCTCTCTTAGTGAAGCTTCTGGCAGGGTATTTATTCACAGAGTAGGTCACGAGAGTACAACCTCATGTAATCATAAACTTACATACTCTTCTGCTACATTAATAGTATCTGTACGTCACCACTGGGGAAGTTGGTGTCAGTTTCATCAAACACACATATATTCACTCAAAATACAAATGATTATGTGGAAGATGAGTTAGCATTTTAATGCAACTAAAAATTCATAGATAAAGTAAATGATAGAATTTGCTATCTCACAATGAAGAATGTATGTTCCTTTGTTAGCATATGTGATTTGTTTTTCACAGTTAGCTTCTGTGTTTGTTGAAACATACCCAAATGTAGTTCATTCTTGTTTCATTCTCTTATATTTTGTCATAAAAAACTGAGTATGCTATATTAAAATGATTTAGAAGTTTCACCTCATCATTACAGTTCAAGTTGCCATATCTAGTCATGCTCTGTCTAATGACTATGTAGCTTGATCATATCCCTACAGCACTGTTTCCATTGTAAAAGACTTCAACATAAGATTGTCATGTCACAAACACACCACCCCACTCTGCACACTTTCCATTATTCATCTAGCATACAAGGATGATGGATTCCCAGGGCCTTTTTCAATTCAGTCTGATCATATAGAAATCCATAGGCACTGCTCGCAGAGATTTGATCTGTGTTTCTGTTTTGGAATAATATGAATACCTATTTTATTCTCCAGTTGCTTGAGATATGCAGTGGTTGAATGGTGGGGTATGAGACTGGAAGCCTTATCTAAACCCATATCCTCTTGGTCTTGTTTCTGTACAAAGCCATTATCTCTGTGTGGTACAAAAGATTCAGAACATTGGTCTCATAGTAAGCAGACTTCACCTTGAACTTCGTATCCACTCTCCTGAAACTTAACTTCCATCTAAGCACTGTCTAGGAATAGTCATGAATCCCTTTGAAAAAGTTTCACAGCATGCCATATACTACTTCTGGAAATTTTTTTACTCACTGCCCTGCAGTTGATGCATAAGATTTTTTACAGTTTTTAAGGTACAAGGTTTTGTCAGGTGTCACCATATACTACAATTTATGAACAAGTTATAAAATTGCAATTTATAATATTATGTATGTTTCATAGTAAGGAAATATTTTGTAAGATCCATCTAATAATAAAGAGTAATTATTTTAAGATAATTTGTTATTTTGAAAGTATATTCTACTTTCATCTCTGCCACTTATGGATAGTATTGCTTGTAATAACTGTTTCTAAATGCCCATTTTACAGTTTTTTTTAATATTGTACCCAAACTATATTTGTAAACTTTGTTCATGCAGAGAATGTAATCAGAGAAACCAAGTGATGTTAGTGGTGAATGAGTTTTATGCAGGGACCTTCTTTCACTTATATCAAACATGGAAGAAATACCACAAGACCATCATAGATACTGGTTATGTTATCAAAGGTAGGATGTTAGAGGATTTTAAATAGGCTGCTAGTCAGTGTCTAACATTAAACAATGTCTTATTTTTATTATAAAATGAGTATGAATGAAAAAGTTTATTACACTTATCATAATACATTAGTAGTCCCTTAGGGATTTTGAAGAATTAGAAGAGCATATAACAATAGCATTCCAACTACACTATGTTTGCATTATCCATTCAGGGTTCCCATGCACCCTGGAAAATGATAAATATTTATTCCA
>NW_013672084.1:7272-29480 GCF_000517525.1 Limulus polyphemus | reverse complement strand
CTTGGGAACTCATGGAATTTGTAAAAAAAACACCAAAATTTCTGGAAAATTTTTTTCAGAAACGGTGCAATATTTTGAGCCTACTGGTGTGTTGTAGCAGGCCTTTAGGTTAAATACAGAAACATTATTAGAAAATAGTGTGTTTGTGCCAATGAGTATCTATGTGTTAACCTTATCTCTAGGAATGTTGTTTACTGATATCTGCTTTGATGTCCATGATCATCTCCACACCTATTCTATTAAATAATTGTGCTTCAACTGAAAAATAAATCTGTCTCTATGACATATTGGTAACAAGTTGGAGCTAGAATTATATCAAGATAGAGTATTATACATTTCTGATTCTCTATTTTGTGTTGCATGAATTATCTTTTCTTTTTTCTTTTTTTTTCAAAATACTGTAAATGCATATTAATCTTTGTAAGAACATTTGTTTAGTAGGTTGTATTAGAACAGTCTGAATTCCAAACATAATGTCTGGATGGCACTACACGTTAAACTTGGAATGGAAACTTGAGCCACAGTTCAGAGACTGAGTGGAAGATGTAAAGTATGAACCCCAAAGAGCTTTCTGCACCTCCTGCCAAAAATGTTGATGTTAGTATTATGGACATTTCAGCACTAAAAAAACACATGAAAGGAAGATTGCATGCCAGAGCTGTTCAGATTTTAGCAGAGAAAGGCAAAGGTGGAATAAAAAATTACATGATAGAAACCCCTGAAACTACAGAAGCACCAAGTGACCAACAGACAACATCATCAGCCAGTAATGATCAAAAGAGGGGAGAGAATCCCACCGTATCTGCATCTGAGACCTTTGTAAGTAGTTCTGATGTCCTCAAATTGAAAATTCTGTGCACAATAAAAGTGATAATGTCGCATTATTTGTTCAATTCTTGCAAAGGAAAAACAGAATTGTTCAGTACTATGTTTCCTGATAGTGCCATTGCTCATATGCAGCAGCAAAATGTGCTTACCTTACTTGCTTTGGCCTTACACCTTACTTCAAAGATCAATTGATAGACCTAATCAGAAAATCAGACTGTTATGTGACTTCACTTGACGAGTGCCTCAACAAAGTGTACAGGTGAATTTGGTGGTTCAATTTTGAAACACTAAACCGGGCGAGATAGAGATCAGAGTTTTTGGAACATGCAGCAGCTGGTGATTTTATGGTCAGATTCAAGGAAGGCCTGAAACTTTTGGACCCAAAATGAATGCTGCATGTATTGGTGGATGGGTCCCAGTGTTAACTGGAAATTCTTAACAGATCTCAGTGAGGATCACCAGATTGATCTCTTCATGCCAGACCTCATTGACATTGGATGCTGTGGTCTTCATGTCATTCATGGCAGTCTTCAACATGGACTTGAGGCCACTGATTGGAAGATTGGGCAGAAACTCAGAGTGCTTTGACAAATTTTTCATGATACTCCTGCAAGAAGAGAGGACTTTGTAAAATTAACTGGCAACTCAGTGTTCCCATTGAAGTCATGTATTCATTGATGGGCGGAGGACTTGCCAGTAGCAGTGTGCAATTTGGAAGCATGGAACAACATTTTATTATTCATTGACAGCTACAAGGGATGCCCTAAAAGTCAGATCACTAACTATTTTTCATTCCTAATTGTGAAGGAAGCCAAGGACAACGTACTTTTCATAGCCAAAATGCAGTTCTTCGCATCAGTAGCAAAACAATTGCAGCTGCCCCTGAAAAAGTTCCAGACTGCTGCCTCAATGGTTTCTTTTCTTGCTGAGGAGCTATAATCTCTCATCTCATCTTATCATCAAAGCAGATACCATTGCCAAGTTATTGAAGGTAGATGTACAAGACAAGAAGTTACGTCTGGAATCAAAAGCCATTGATGTGCGATTTTCAGCAAAACAATCCTTGAATGTGGCTCTGAAGGACAAATTTGTGAGTGAACTGTAGGATCTACACTTCTGTATGGAGTGTCTGCAGTTCTTTGTGGCTTCAACTTCCAAAATAATGGAAAAGTGCCCTCTTCAATATCAAATCATCAAAAAGTTGAAGTCACTAGACCTTCACTACATGGTCACCCACTCAAATGACATGGATACCAAATTTGATGCATTGCTTCAAATCCTACTGAATGCTAAGAGGTGAAGCACCTTACAATGAAAAATCATTAGTACCCAGTTCAAATCATTCATGCAGAAAGTGCCAAGAGACAAGTACAAATTCAAGAATTTTGAATCCATACCATCAGACTAACTGGACATATTCTTTCATGAGATGCTGTGTGATAGACCAGAGTTTGCTCCTCACTGGGAAGTCATCAGACTCCTGCTGACTATTTTTCATGGCCAGGCAGATGTAGAAATTGGCTTCTTTGTCAACAAGGAAATGCTGGTCGAGAACATGAAGGAAAAGATACTTGTTGCTCAACATTTGGTGCATGGCAGTGTATTGTCTTCGGGTTATGAAATTAGTCAAATCCCCATCACTAAATCTCTTATGACTAATGCGAGGGCAGGTAGCATGAAGTATGCCCAGTATCTAGAGGACAAGAAAAAAGATGAAGCACAAGAAAAGATAAAGAGGAAGATAATTCAAGATAAAATAAAATCAACAATGAAGAAGAAGGAAAAGCTTGTTAGCAGCATAGACGTTCTAAAGAAGGAAGTGATGAGCTCACCCAAATAACTTGAGAACAACCAAGACTTCATTCTATTAGCCATGTTGAATTATTTTTGGAAAACTGTGGCAGAGAAGAACAAATAAATAGAAGAACTGGATAAGAGTCTAGAACATCTTCACCAAAAGTACAAGCAAGTTTAGATGCCTTTGAGATGTGACTCATATACATGTATGTGCCTGAAATATGTTATCAGTACATGTCTTATATGTGAAGTTATGGAAACTAATTTCTACATGGTATTGTTTTAGTTACGTGGTGCTATGCAAAAGACTTATTATGTCCTTTATGTGAAAATTGTATTGTTATGCGAGTTTTACAGTGAGAATCAGTATTGTTTTATGTCAACTGAAGAATCAGTATTGTTTACCTCAAGAGTCAGTATTTTGTGTGTTTACCTGAAGAATCAGTATTATTTTGTGTATTTACCTAAAAAAATCAGTATTGTTTTATTAACTAAAAAATTATTATACTTTTGTCAGGTTTTTATAGGAGATATGCAGGTTTTTACATTGTATATAATGCTAAAAATTTTGTTTACTGATAAATATAAAAGCACATGATAAGTGGTACTTGTGTATATATATCTGAATTAGCTTGTGCATTGTGCTGAATATCTTAGTTTGTCTTATTTTGATGAAATGAAGCTGCAACTGTCCTATGAATGTTGGTATGTATCTTTGACGTGTCACTGTTCTATGAAATTGGCGATGGAATATAGTTAGTACTTTAATGTTTATGTTTAAAATAAACTGGTTGGAATGGATGGCAAGAAGTAGTGATGAAGAGGCTGTTTGAATAAAAAAAAACTTGTACTTATTTTAAATGTTAATGAATTTTTAAAGCATGTAAAGCATGCAGCCTTTTTACACTGAGTTAATTTTAAAAGTAATTATGGGCCATATGGTTTAATTTTTGGTCATGGAAAATTGTCTGATTCATGTTATGGGAACCTTGCTATTTCTAACTACGTGTTTCACTCTTTACAGAGCTCATCAAGCTGGCTGTGACACAAACACAATAGTAATCAGTACACTATTTATGTAAGCCATTTATTAAAACAACAATTGCTATGGTGTGAATGCCTTTTCCAAGCTAATGAAGCATAACTATAATTAATTGCACATGCCATAAGACATCAGTATTAGCTTATTATATTTTTAATAATCCATTATTTATCCATTCCCGTAGGGATTTCCAAGAATTATAAGAGTGTATAATAATAATAGTATTCCAACCACACTGGATTGAGAGGAATCTATCATAGGCAATGGATATGGTGTAGTGTTAAAACTTTAATAAGCCTAATTCTAATGTCTTATGTAAAGTGTAATTAATTACAATCATGCCTTGCCAGCTTGGAAAAGGCATTCACACCATAACAATTGTAAGTGAAAAAGTTTTTCTGGCTAAGTAAAGTACAACTTGTAACATACATGGAGAGAAGAAAATTTATGTTTTGTTCATTATTGAATATGATTAGATTAACCTTTTCTTTTTTTTTCCTGGTGGTTAAGGTGCTCAACTTGTGATCTGAGGGTCATGGGTTTGAATCCTCATCATGAACATGCTGGCCCTTTCAGCTGTGGGGGTGTTATAATATGATGGTCAATCCCACTATTCATTGGTAAAAGAGTAGCCCAAGAGTTGGTGGTGTTGACTTGCTGCCTTCCCTCTAGCCCAGTGGTCGGCAACCTATGACCCGCCAAAAGTTGGCTTCACAATTGCAACCTGTAAGGACACAATCATTGTTCAGTTCAAATTTCTCGGCTATGTGAGAAGAACAACGATATTAAAGGAAAGATGGGAAAGAGTCACGGCTACGGAGAATTTTAAGATCAATTTCAGGGAAAAATATCAAACTGGTCGACCTATTAATATTTTTGTATGTAAATAAACATACACATATAAAATACATGTACTGGTGTTAATAATTATATGATTATCACTGACCCAACACAATGCTAAATTTTTCAACAAAAAAAATAAAATAATTGACCCGCGATCAAAAAAGGTTGCCGACCACTACTCTAGCCTATCACTACTAAATTAAGGGCAGCTAGCACAGATAGCCCTCATGTAGTTTTGTGTGAAATTCTAAATAAATCAAACCAAATAATGTTTTCTTTGGGCTAAGCCAGAGTAGAATTTGAGTTTTTGCAGTCTTGCCTACAAAAAAGTAAGAAATTACTTAGCTGAACATGGAAGTAGTTAACACACACACACACAAAATAAATTCAAAAGCACTGATTTATCCAGGAAAGGTAAAAACACAAACTGGGAAAAAATTACTAAAGCATAAACAGTGAAATGAAAGGAAAAGAATATGAACTTAGTGAGAAAATATATATCCTAAAGGAAGGAGGTGAAGATTCTTTAAAAATTAGAACCATCTTTCCTTTTGATCTCTCTTGTTTTTGTGGTCCTCATTTTTGATTAGGTTGCTATGTCAGAATATTAATAATTAGTCTCACAACTGCTCATTATGATTTATTTCTGCAGTCAGTATGACACCATTTGCAAAGATGACAACTCATTGATGTGTAAAATAAAAGCAATAACAGAAATGAGTTTGGACAGAGTGTTAATATTTTTTATGCTATATTGTTTTGTTTATTGTATTTCTACATGTTCAGATCAGATGCTCATAAGATATTTCAGTAAGCAATAAAGTTAATATGTACATGTAATTCAAAATATCCATAGTCATCCAACAAACTTTGACCATGATTAGTCAAAGTATATAGGGTGATCAGATGTCCCTGTTTTGCCAGGACAGTCCCGTTTTTTGGTAGTTTGTCCCAGTGTCAAGAGAAAAATTCCCAGGACACACAAAACATCCCACTTTTATGATAAAGACATCAAACTGTTAGTCACATTGAATCATGAATGTAATAGACTTACTTGATTTGCTAGCTGTAACACATACTCTCCTGCAAACTCTCTTGAAAGTTCCATCTGTGTATGGTGAGAAACCCAGGTCTGTACAGTTCTGCATGTGAAGACAGTTAAGACAATGCTTATAATAAACGTACATCATAAACAGTCATGTACTCAGTGAAAAAACAGAACTTATATATTCCATTCACTCTTCACACAAATATGTATAAAAAGTTTCAAAGCAATGTTATAACCTAAAAGTAGTATGTTTGAAAATGTTATGGATTCTTCAATAATTCAAATTATGAAGTAGCCTATTTTAAAATAAATTGGATGAAGTGAATAATTAAAGGTATCTTGAGTGTATAATTTGGCTATTTTTACTCATTTGTAGTAGTTGAAATTCTTTCAAAAACAATGCCAATGTTAATATATTTGGAAATATTGTGGAAAAGTAAATTTAAAGTAAATTAGATAAAAGTTAAATTATTTCAAATGTCTAATAACCATTTTGAAATTAGGGACAAGGGCTGGACTGTCCCAGTTTTCTGGTTTGGAAATTTGGTCATCTTACATATAGAGTAATTAACAGATATCAGTATTGTTGGATCTTCTTTGAATCCATATGTATTAATAATATGAGATACTATGTTGAATGTTACCAGTGATGTTTTGGCTAGAAAATCGGATTTAAACCATGATTGTTTATAATAATATTAAACTTCATGTAAAAGAATAATGTATGTTACATGTATATTGTCCTTTTACAACTAAATGGTAATTGCTTTTTACTTTACACCATGTAAAAACCATTTGATTTTGGCTCATTCAGTAGTTTAAAGATAACCATATGTATTTATTTTTTCATTCAAGAATTCTTACCTATGTAAAAACGTTTTTGTGAAATATTATTACTTGATTTGATTCTAAGCTTACACTGTTACTTCAGCAGTAACAGATTATGTGAAGAAGAATGTGAAGACTGTTATTCAGAGTATGAAGGAGTTTCAGGACCAAGAGGAAACGAAATCAGGAGTGGTATTTACTGATATTGGGGGTTTATTAGATGGGCCTAGATAGATTACTGTTGCATAATTTCACATATTATACAAGTTTCTTAAATCAGTCATCTTTGAAAAATACAATATGATGATTAAAAATGATACAAGTAAGTTTCTGTTTACAGTATATGATTTATTACTAGTTCAATTTGATGTATTCACAAAAAATACTGACTTAACTCCTGAAACCTTGCATGTATATAGGTTCACCATACTTTTTTACCACTGCTCACCAACAATCATTCTTTATGCACTTTATATTTCCACATTACACATAACTAATTACCTTTCATTGATTGCTTGACTCTAGCTTGCTCTAATCTAGAATTATGTTTCACTTATAAAAGTGTAAAAGGATAAAACCTTCTAAGTAAAAATAATCTTATGGCAGTATATACTTTACAACTCCCATAATTATACAATAACTTTAGTTGTACCTTTTCTTCTGCGTGATTTTTTGTATGTAGTGTATCCAATATATATATATATATATATATATTGAAATGAAACTGAAATCAAAAAGCACTCACATTTAAAATTTCAGTAAGCAAACCTCTCATTAATATTTGAATTAGTTCTCAGTTTATAGAGCATATGTTGAGAAAGCAAATCATACATTAGTGCTGGCTGGTTAATTTATTCTGGAAAATGTAAATACTTTTTAAAGAATTTCTTAGAATTTTTAGCTCTCACATTTTATCTGCCCTGCTTTAACAAAAATGTCTAAATGTTAACATTATGTTGTGCATTAAGTGAAGTTTTCACTGTTTCCTGTGAACATAGTTTATTTTTCTAATCCTGTTATCATGTTACTGACATAAACAAATTATGTGTGTTATAAAACCTAATTTTAGAAATTTTATTTAAAAAAAACATTGTCTAATTACATGGTAGAGTTTACTTAACCTATTTACATACCTGTCTGCATGTAACTGATATTTTTAACAAATTGATTTTAAGTAGTAGTTATAGGCATCAGTGGAGAGTTAGAAAATTATAGTCTAGCATATTGTTGAATGGAAACATTCGCAGAAAGTTTTCCTATCATTTCAAAGTATTATCGAAAAGAATAATTACTCCAATAATATAGTTTTTCAAAATTACTGTATTCTTAGGACATCAGAAATCATGTGTATGGCTGTTAGAGAAACAAAATTTGATAAAGCTTGAGGAATGGACTTGTGTGGGACAAAGAGTAATCGTATTCTTTCCAATTTTGTTTCCCTAACTTTCCAAAAAAATTCCCAGATTCTCCAGACCTGCACACCTGCTTGTATGACTCACACTGGTATTTCAACTTTTCCTTATAATTCTACATAAGACACACCACATAAGTGTGTAGTCTGGCTATAAAGTGTAATAAAAACTCCAGAACATACATACTTCATACTGCAGAAAAACATGTTCAAAGGAAGACATTCCAACTTGATGGACATGATAAAATTTTTCGTTTTTATTTTTGAAAATTATTTGATCTAACATATCTTTGAATATAATAGATTAGATAATTAGCCTCAAATAAAATAGGATGAGTGACCAAGATTATGTTAAAACACGTGAATAATTGACATAGCCAAGCAGTATGGCTTGCGTACATATTCAGGTTCTGAGATTTAAAAGAAAAGGAAGGGGCCCACAATTTTTTTTAGATTTTGGGATATTTTTTAACTTTCCCTGATTTTTTTTTCAAACATCCCTATTTGTTTTTTTCAAATTCCCTGAATTTTCTAGGTTTTCCAAGTTTATGGCCACTTAGAGTCTTGTAAACTTTTTATTATTTTAAAATAAGATAAAAGGTATCAAACTCTGTGTAATAGTGTTAGGGTGATGCCATGATACATTATTAAGTACTGTAGAACTTAATAGTAGGGATTGACAAGGATTCCATATAATTCATATGCCAAAAAAACACCCTATTGAATTCCTGATCAAAAAACCAACCATTCAAAGTATTGGTTACAATATATTATGTGCATATATATGAATAATACACTAAAAAGGTCACTAACATTTCCAGTATAACAATTCAAAATTTTCTAAAACAGCAATTTTTTGGTCTACTACCTACCTACCTGATCATGTCAGCGGGGCTAGCCCCTAGACGGTATAACAATTCAAACTTTTCTAAAACAGAAACTTTTTTGTTTACTACATATCTAACTACCTGATCACATCAGATGGGCTATCCCCTATATGGCTCGGACTATCGCTAAAACATTTTTCCAGTTTACTTGACTGGTCTGTGGGTATCCACTTTTAATATTCTGATAAATATATACAGATTTTTTATAAAAGGTAAACATACCTTGCATGTACTTAAATATCTTTTCAACTCAATTCAACCCAACAGATGGCGCTACATATCAATGGATAGACATGGGACAGTTTCTAAAGGTAAAGTGTATACTTTTTTACAGATATAACATAGAAAGTACACAAACAAGAGTATTAAAAAATTATTAATTTTAAAATGAAGTAGGGGGTACCTTCTACAAAAAGTAATGAAACAAGAATTAAAACCACAATCACAAATTTATAAAATTTAATCTCTACTTTTGCAGTTTTATATACTTATCTGTAGGCCAAAGTAAAGATTACATTTTATAAATTTGTGATTGTGGTTTTAATTCTTGTAAAAGTTATAGCCATTAGGGATATGACTATACTGAAAGATTATAGATGATGTGTCCATTCCATGGATATATAAATAGGGGGAAAAAATTAAAATTTTAACAGAAAGTAAGGGTTGTTTGTTATTTGTAGAATTGCTCTAAGAAGTAACTGAAATAAAATAAATGGTACACTAAAAAGTACAGAAACAAGTAAAGTTATACTAGTTGAATGGATTTTAAAATGATTTTCAATCCCTACTTTGTTTGGCAAATTTAGACTGCTTCATTTAGCTATACAGATCACAATGTCAACCAAATTAAGGACTGAAAATTGTTTTAAAATTCACCCAACTAGTATAACTTTGCTTGTTTGTGTACTTTTATTGCAGCATTTATTTTGTTTTTGGATACTTCTTATAGCAATTCTATGAATAATCAATGATCCCTACTTTCTGTTAAAATTTTAATTTTGTTTTCTCATTCATATCAATAATTATGACTTAATATGTTTTAATTTTTTTTTTTTTTCATTTGTGTGAATTCTTGAGTTATAAAGCTCATGTTAGATAATTTGTTCAAGTAATAAATTTTGAACTGGAAGTTGCATTCCATATGAAAAGTTAGTGACAAGACACCTCTTGGTCACAAAGTGTATTACAGTATATATCAAACTTATTTAGAAGTAACATTTGGTGCAGGACATGTATTTAAAAAAAGCTGGTTATTTTCCTTTTTGGGGTATAAATTATTAATATTAAGCAGCTTAATTTCACACTGGGCAGTTACATTTTTGATTCTGTTTATACTTTAAAAATGTTTTTGTATTTTTCCTCATCAAAGGAAAAATCTTATTTTAGATTTTGGTAATTTCAGTATTATTTGAATGAAATATATTATTTGCATATGAGGAGTTAACTAGTTTGTGAACTTCTGTACCTTTGACTCTTTTTTTTTTAAGAATAGTCATCTTTTTTTATGTAAATTATCTTGGTTATCATTTCAAGTAACATCAAGTATAGTTTGTGTACTATGTAGTTGTATATACTATGTATATTTTGAAAATGATTTTTATATGTGCAAATTATTTGTTCTTTGTAAAACAATGCTAGCAACAAAGCTATAAAGTCCAATTGATGTATTACTGCAATTTAGTCTTTATATTAAAATAAATAGATAACTAATGTGTGTATGTATTTATAGAGCAACTTTCTAAATACTGTAAAGCTGATATTATACGAAGAAGGTACATGATAGATTCTGTATTTAGGAATAAGAATTTTCAAAAAAGGTAACTGTATAGTTAATTTATTTATATAGTTAAATTTTTTATTGCTTTTTGTTTCATTCTCATCATGTTCCAAACAGTTGCATAGATATGAATGATCAAAATTTGACAAATTTGCTGCATAATGTGTGTCAGAACTAAAACTTAATTATAAAAAACTAAGTCTTACAAAACTGTTTGCTTTTAACCAGAAAGGTTGTTTAGATATATCAAGGCATTCGAGTGTGTTCATGTAAAAAATAGTTGGAATAAGAAAATACCACTGTTTCCTTAAAAATAATGTGTAAAAAATGTTTATTAATGACTCTACATATGTACTTTGTTTAAACATACAATCTTATACAACAAGTTAATATGTAGCATAAGTAATAGTGCTGGGCATATCCTAGTGTTTGTATTCTGGACTGTGAATCTGAGGGTCCACGGCTCATATCCAGTTGTCAAAACATCTCCACAGTTTGGGGCCATGGGTGAGTCATAATAGTGACAGTCAAGTTCCACTATTTGATTAGAGTGACACAAGAGTTGATGGCAGGTACCATTGACTATTCATCTTCCTTCTAGCCTACAAATTGAAAATTACAGAGGATTTGCACAGATAGCCATTGTGCAACTTCTTAAGAATATCTGAAACAAGCATAAATAATTGATAAAATAGTGCAGATTTTACCTCTTTTGAATTAAATAAAAAAATCTAGATAAAACACACTTTTGTACATTACTAGTATACATGAACTAATTTTAACTAACGAATGAGTTTTATGCTGCAATACATAATGGGTTGTGCTAAATCTAATACTTATCTATCAGTTTTAAATGATTTTGTTTTGTAGCTCAGTTTGTTAATTATTGTTTTTGAGGTAAAACTCTAGTCATATAAAGTTTATAATGGATGGGAGGTAAATAAGAGAGTTGTTTTTATAATATGATACAACTATTTTCTGTAATAAATCATAACTTCTTTTTAGTTTGATCAGTTATTTAATCCATCTATAACTTTTTCACATACAATATTTTGTTTTTTAAATTAGAAATAATTTATTCCATATTTTTTGTTCATTACATTTACAGTCATTTCTACTACTGAGAGTGTAAAGAGAATATTCCATCAGTGAGTAATACAAACATAACCTAGTTTCTCTTCTGCAGTTACTTTTCATTTTTCAGGACAAAGTTCTAAATTTAAAACCATTTTGTATAATCATACGAACAACATATGAATAAAATATTACAGTGTAATATCACTGTATGACAAACCACATGTATTTCCTGACTTTTATTTGTATGTGGTAATCACCAAATATAATATCAGAGTATTATTCCCAGTAGGTTTTGAATCATAGATCATGTTCACTTACATATTGATAAAAATTATATTAACATTGATTGCCATCATCACCTTGTTCACAATATTCAATCTTCATAAATTCTTCATGCTGATTTATTGTCCTTTTTTTGTCTTGAACATTTGTAAGTAAACTAAGTATCTTAAACAGTTAGCTGAATAAGAACTCCATTTTAATTTTTAGTATACTATTATGTACTGCCCAAATTATCACTAAAAGTAAATAAAAATATTGGAAACTGCCTAGATAACTCATTGACCCTGATTTGCAGAATATATCTTTATTACAATATTGCAAGATTCTTCAGTGACAAGTTCATCTATTCAGGGTTCCCACAGGTTAGGAGAAAATCAGAGAATTTTGTACCACCAGTCATGGAAATTTAAATATGGAGTTATATGCATGTAAATGTCTTTTGCATAATGTAACATGGCTGTCTAATTGTTCATTAATTTTAATTCTTATGCATCTGTATCTAGTCTTCATGTAAATATCAATAACAAAACTCAGATTATACTTTCCTGTTATACAGGATGTCAGCCTAATTTAATTACATCATACCATTTTTTGTATCTCTAGCATTAACATTTTCTATGTAATATATTTGTGAGTTAAAAAATTCAATATCTAAAACAATCTGACTTCTCTAATGCAATTATTCTGTTTTGTGTCTATTATGTCAGTGATTCTAATGAGCCATGTAATCTCCGCATAGGCTGCATATTTTTTAAATAGAAGTTAGCATAGTTTGGCTGTAAGAGAAGTGGAAGCAAGCTTTTACTGTAAAATTATTTTGTTTTATATTAAAAATTAAATTACATGCACACTTTTGGTGAAGTAACAAGTTTTCTAATTTGACATAAAAATTTTAATCAGGGAAAAGTCAAGAAATTTTGAGTCTATCAATGTGTGGGAACCCTGCAATTATAGATACCTTTAAGTTATCAGGACCACAAGATACCCATCATTTTATTCTTGTATATTTTATCTTTGAAATTAAGTGGATATAAGCATAAGTGAAGAAGTTAAAACATTCAGCTTCAACTGATATTTTTTATATGCTAAGATAATTCACTCATTTATGATTTGACCTTAATTACAAAGTAAACTCTTGTAGTTAACATTTGTTTGTATCCATAATGCTTCATACAGTCACCATATCACAAAAAATGTAGCAGTAATTAATAAAAATGAACCATGATGTAATTATTTAATTTCTGGCTTCATATTAGTGTAGCAAGAGCAGTTTCTTAAAACAAAATTACAAAAAGAGCTATACAAAAAAAAATATTTTAACTTGTTGGATTGCAGATTGTGATCACTCTTAAAGTTGCCTAGTGACTAAAAATTCGATTTCAATACTGGTGGTGTGTAAAGCAAAGTTGCTCCATCGTGTAGCTTTATGCTTAACAACAAACACTCTTCAAAGGTCAGTTAGTAAATCTTACATCTTGTAGTTCTTATGAAATGTGGCAAAGCATTAAATGAATATGGTGTAACATTTCAGTATTTGTCTTTTTTTGTGTGCAATTCTCTAGACTAGAAATCCAATTTTTTGACTCATATTATTTGCCTGAAAGAGTTGACAACATTTTAGTTAGATTGTTCTTTTTGTTGTAGCAGTCTTCTATCCTCTTTGCAGAGTTTGTCAATAATTTGTTTCTTACATGATTATAAACAATAGTGGTGTAAAAATTACAAGCATCTTTCTGTGACGTGTGTTAAATTTCTGTAACTGTTGTATAAAAAAGCATAAAAATCTTAACGTGGTTGGAAAGAGTTGCTAATTGTTAATGAGTGAGTTCACCCAATTTTTTGTCAATTATTTACATTGAGTACTGTAACAGGGAAAAACAAAATATTTCAATATGATGTAACATATGAATTCTACCGGTAGTGAACAGTATAACAAAAAAGTCGGTAGCTTGAGGGTTAATTTTGAAACATGACCAGTCTTCTGCTTACCGTGATAATACTCAATTTTTTTACAGTATGTTGGTTTTAATTGAAGATAATTAAATTTAAAATTTTTGTTCAATGCCCTCTGTATTAATTTCATCTGGTTTAATGGTGGCAGATTATTGTCCATACAATGTGATGTGTTTGTTGGTCGTTTGTTAATTTCTGGTATAAATTCTTCCTGAGGAACTTCAGCGATACAAGTCCTTTCTTAAATAAAACTAGTTTATTCTCTTTCAATACAACTTTGCAATACACAGAATTTCCACAGTCCCTTTAACTTAAACACACGCTATAAATCACAACGATTCACGCACTTAACTTACGGTCACTACCGCTCGCTTGACTCATTTATCTGTCTCTATATCTGTCTGTCTGCAATTATCTCCGCTTTATTTGCCGGGCTTATATACTAAAATAGAGTGCGCCTGGAAAAGACTAGAGTTGCCAGGAAAAGTCACGATCCTTCTAGAAACTCATGACGTGTAACCAGCGTCACGTGACTTCCGCTGTCGTGACAATATGATTGTACTTTGTTGTTTCACTATCATGTATGTAATTAATGTACTTAAGCTCTGTGGTTGACAATTTAAACGTAAATCCCATAAGATGTGATACTAATTTCACTAATACTACTACAAAAGTACAATACAGTTTGTAGTGATTACTTTGAGTTGAACTAGGGTAGAAGTTTTTATCAAAAGAAGGGGTGTTGTTTTTTAACGAGAAAGGTCTGTGAACCCATTTGTTTTCATTCTTATGTCTAACTTTACCTTGTAGTTAACAAACTCTGTAGACTGTAGTAAATCATTTTGCTACAACTAAATGTAGTAAACTAATAACTTACTATACAACAAAATTCCGTTTACTTAAATAAATTTTTCGGATTTTCTAATTAATAAATTAGAATATCAACACTTACCAACAAGTTGGGACAATTCAAATCACTATAACTGATGAGTCATACGATAATAAAACTAATTATATACAGCACAATTGAAAATATTTCTCTTTAAACATATACAAAAATAATTGATTGTTTCAACAAGTGGCACTGTGACACATACAACAGTTCAGCTTGACTGAATCTTTAAGAAAAGAAGTTAACGGTAGTAAATAAACTCATTGATCTAGAATAGAAGAGACACAAGCATTAAAATACCAAAAACTGATTAATTTTTGGTATAATCAAAGTAAAATTATTTGTGTATGCTTGTCTTATAATTACAACATTCACGCGAGAGTTGAATGTTTTTGTAAGCTTCAGACTCAAGAGTTTATATTTCTTCCTGTTTAAAATAAATACTATAGTTCATTTGTGTAACAATAACTGAAAACGAATGTTGAATTCATCACGATTCACATTACATTTTGCTATGTATATCTTATTATACCATTTTTCGTGTTAACATTCAATTGCTAGATATAAATTGCATTCATATACATAAACTTATAAGCTACTTAATTCTGAAATTAAACTTTTCATTTTAACATTAAAAGCTCAAACTCTACATAAATGTTATATCATATTAACTATATTTTCCAAAACGGTACTACCTCCAGGTATCTCGACCTTGATTTGTCCCTTAAGCGTTGCTAAAAAAAAATGTTTCGCTAATTATACTGTTACGACAGTGGAAGTCGCGTGACGCTGGGAGCATGCGCGCTGGAGTTTCTCGAAGGATCATGAATTTGCCCGGCAACTCTACTCTGATCGCGCTGCCCTCTTTTTTAATATATAAGCCTGGCGAGAAAAACCAACGGGGCAGATAGATTGAAGAGATAGATAATTGAGTCAAGTGAGCAGTAGGCACCGGAAGTAAAGTTTGTGAATCACTGTAATTTATAGCGTGTGTTATAAAGGTTGTTAAGTTTAAAGCGACTGTGGAAATTCTTGTATCGAGAAAGAATAAACTAGTTTTAATCAAGAAAGGACTTGTATCACTGAAGTTCCTCGGAAAGAATTTCTACCGGAAATTATCAAACAAGCAGATACGCAACAATACCCCTAAAGTTTGGCGCCATTTTAGAACGTGCATATCATGTGACTACCCTCCACCAATTATATATATATGTGTGTGTGTATTTATTTCGCTCTATCTACTTGCTTTCTCGTTCTGATTCAGTTTCACTTCTTCGCCAGTTTAAACTTAAAGTGTTTGCCTTCAACTTTTAGTTTTGTTTTTGAAGACTTTTTCCATAATTTGAAATATGAATTCAGATTTTACGGTGACGAATGACGAAGTTCCCGCCAATATTTAGGATAGTAATGCTGTTACTCCACATCAAGGTAGGTTGACGATATCTCCCGAAGAAGTTCAATCCTTAATTTGCAGAGAGTTGGACAATTTTGTTCGACAGTCGTATCATTTTCCCTCTCCCCCATGCAGAATAATTTATTCAGGGTGAAGATAACTTGGATTCTTTTTTTTTTTTTGTCCCCGGCCTATTTTTGGTCATTCAAATAATGCTTACAGCTAGGAGAGTTTGCCAACCTCGCCACTCTTACACCTTATTGTTCAGGTATGTCAAATTTTAAATGATTTACCCTTAGCCCTTGATTCCTCTCTTTCCTTGTTGGGTGAAGAACCTCATTCTTATTATTATGTTTTTCCTCCATTACCCGACATTCGAGTTCGTGGTCAATGTTTTACTGATCAAATGCTGTTGGGTGTGTATATGCCCTGTTCTCTCCCCCCTGATTGTTGGACCAATATTCCTTGGCTTACCAGCAGGCCTCGAACCCCTTTTTGGATTCCCAATATCTAGATTCTCTCCTCCACCTGTGGAGCTTGAATTCGGGGGTTTGACCCACTTTAATAAATATGTTTTCTAGGATTCGTTTTGCTCTGAAGATAACTTGGATTCTTATTTTTTTTGCCCCAGCCTTTTTTTGGTCATTCAAATAATGCTTACAGCCAGGAGAGTTTGCCAACCTCTGAAGCTTACAAAAACATTCAACTCTCGCGTGAATGTTTTAATTATAAGACAAGCATACACAAATAATTTTGCTTTGATTATACCAAACAAAATCTTAATCTCTATTATTTTCTCATTACAGTTGTTGTCCCAAGTCTTTCACCAGTCACCTGATTAGTTTTCTGATGAACTCGGTATCTTTCTAAGGTATACCCTGGCCCGTTTATCAGTGTCTCTCAACACCTGGTTATTAAGTTGTTGGGATTTGCTGGGGAGACATGCATTACTGGAGGGAGTAAGTCTCCCCCTGTCTTTGAAGGATCTTCATCAAGTCCTGTTTCCTGGGTCTTTATATATATTACTATTTCCTTACTAAGTGAGGAGCATACCTGTTCCAGAAGTAGTGCTATACCCCACAGGTGTGCCTTACTTTCTTCTTCTGGCAAACCTGTTGTTTTTTAAGTGGTTGTTATCCGCTTATTTGAATACTGTCGCGCCTTCACTGGCCCCTCTACCTTTTCAGTGTGGGATTATAGCTTTAGGGGTAGTACCATTTCGGAAGTTAACATTTTCCTACACTGAACATTTATTTACTTTCTCTCACCCACTTCCCTCCCTTCCTCCCCACTGATATGCCGGTGTTTTAGTTTGTAATTGTCAAACGTGAATATTGTGCTGAAATAGTAGAGGGAGCTACCTGCGCTAGTTTAGGTTGTGCATTATGATTGGTGGAGGGTAGTCACATGATATGCACATGTTCTGAAATGGCGCGAAAATAAAGATGTTAATAAACTGGTGCGCTATTAGCAAAAATGTTTTTAGCAATGCTTAGAGGGTAAATTAAGGTTGAGATAGATTTGGGTGAGAATAGAGGTAAGTACCTATCGAAAATAAATTTTCAGTGTAGGAAAATGTTAGTCTGACATTATGGTTTACACACACACACACACGATGATTTTACCAATACTCTTAACCTAAAGCATTCAAACTAGATATTTACGTTTGATCATATAAACTAAACGAATGATTTATTGTAGAACAAAATCCAGTGACTTAGGTAATCTTTACTACTATAGATACTAAACGAAATAGCCACGCCATTTTATCCACTATAATTTTCTGTAGAACAATCACTTTAAAAGTACAAACATTAGATCACTGACGCAATCGGTAAGTATAACTTTTTAACATAAGGTACTCGAGACATTGAAATTAATAAAATGTTATTCTATAGAGCAGTCTATTTAATATATAAATATATACACGAAGTCCGCAGGGTCAGTCCAAGAAATAGTGGCATCACGGACAGCACATTTTTATATTTCTGCATAACAATAAATCCAAACGGTAGTAAATTATAGTTTTTAGTATTGATAATGCAAACATTTTAGATTATACGCTTTAATTATGTTTAACATAACATGAAGTTTAGGGACAAAAAAGAAACGTTTTGGTCCATCTCGGCTGTCCCATCCTCTAAACTAAACTAAAACTTTTTAATAAGTAAATAAAATTAAAATCTTAAACCCAGCCCTTATCCTTCATATGGTTATCAAGCTTTCTCTTAAACTCACTTAAATTAACTGTCTCCACAACATCTGACGACAACCCATTCCAGAGGTCAACCACCCTGTTAGAAAAATAAAACTGAAGATGACTCCTACCCTGCCAAATTTATATTTGTCCCCTAGTCTAACTGTTCTCGCTGTTAAGTATGAAAAAAGATTATGCATCAACACTATTAATCCCCTTTACAATCTTAAATATCTCAATCAGATCCCTTCTGACTCTTCTTTTTTCAAGAGAAAACGATTTCGGAAATCTTAATCTCTCCTCATAAATTAACCCCTCCATCTCAGGCACCATTCTAGTAACCCTCCTCTGAACCCTTTTCAAAAATTCAATGCCCTTCCTAAGGTAAGAAGTTTAAGAATTAACACAATACTCCAAATGTGGCTTAAGCAGTGACCTATACAATGAAATTATAAACTATTTATATTTGTATTCAATATTTCTGTAGATATACAACCTAAAATCCTATTTTCCCTACCACTGGCAACAGCACACTGCTTGGATGGTTTATGAGACTGATCAACACACTTGTGACATTAATCCAATTTGACTGAACTCCATTTATAAGAACTCTCTACTTTCTTCTACTCGGACATTTTTTATCTATAGAGCCGATTTATCCCCCACACCTAAAGAGATCATTTTTTACAAGCTTTTTATGTGGCACCTTGTCAAAAGCTTTCTGAAAATCTACACCCTTATCCTCATCTACATAAGCAGTAACCTCTTTAAAGAATGTCAAAATATTTTTAAGGCAGTAAGATTTTCCCTTTGTGAAACCATTTTGACTATCCAATAAAATTCTGAACTTTGTTAAATGATTTTGCAAAGCATATTTTATAAGACTTTCCAAAACTTTTCTCACAACTGATGTAAGACTAATCGGTTTATAATTACAGGGACAATATTTATTGCCTTTCTTGAAAAGTGGAGTGACATTAGTTAACTTCCAATCCTATGTCACCTGCCCAATATTCATGGACTTACAAAAAATAGTAGCAAGTGGCTCACGTATACAATCCTTAACCTCTTTCAAAACCCTTGGGGAAATAAATATTATATGGCCCAGGAGACTTACCATTTTCTAAACTTCCTAATTTTTTCTTAACAAGCTCAGAATTAATGGAATCATCTTGTTCAATCTTGTTTCCATCTATTAATTGTTCAAGATGTGGAATATTACTTAAATATTCGTTAATAAAAACTGAAGAAAAAGCAAAATTTCATAACCCAGCCATCTCATGATCATCAGATACAATCCTTCCTTTATTCCTAAAGGGTCCTACCGCAATCTTAACATTTTGTTGACCCTTAATGTACTTAAATAAATCATTACTGTTAATTTTTTCATTTTCAGTCAACCTTTTTTCATAAATCCTTTTTGATGTCCTAATTTCTTGTTTGGCCAACTTTCTTGATATTCTATAATCTTATAAATCTTCTGTTATACCAATCGATTTAAAAAATTAAGCGTATGATTTAATTCATCTGTACCTGTTTGATTAAAGTTGTAATGATAAATGATAATTTGCAGCCAGAAACTCACATTTTATGTTTAATGGAGCAATTTATGATCGTGTTGATGGTGTTAGTATGGACTTTAGGTCTGCACTTGCTATATTTTCAATCACAGAGCCATGTATATGAATTTTTGAACAACAAATACGCAAATATAAAGTTTACTTTTGAATGTGGACATGAATCTTGTTTGTCGTTCTTGGATACATTAGTATATAATTGACAGGGTAAATACGAGGTATATGCATATCGTAAACGTTGAGGACTATGCTTCTTCTTTAGTACTTTCGCTCCTAAAGCAATTAAAGATAATTTAAAGTTCTTACTGATAGTGCAAGCAGAATTGTAAGTAGTTATTCTATGTTGCATGATCAGATAAACTGTATTATGGTAGCTCTGACCCTAAAAACTGGGCAAATTTATATGTTGAGGAAACACTTCTTATAACCTTCAAGTTGAACACAAAAATATGATGTCGCAATCTCTAAAAGTACACTTCCAAGTCATATGCATAATTAATGCAGCAGGGATAAAAATACATAACATAAACTGCTTTAACACCATAACTTTACTTTACTTAGGAGTGATAAAAACGTGAAAATTCATACTCGTGCTCTTTGTGAAAATCCTCATATCTTTAATTATAAACTATGCAAATTTTTTGCAACGTTAACAAGTTATGGGCAATTAATTTTAATTAATGCCTTCGTTAGTTGTAATTAGACTCATAACAAAACAACTGGAAAGGATTTTTGAATTTAAAAAAATTCAAGCTATGGAAGAATGTAATATCAACAAGTGGGCTAAATTTCATGCTGATATTGGCTTTAATGGTATAGCTATCATGCTTTGTATAATTCTAAAATAGCTTCAAGAGGAAAGAACCAAGAAACCTGAAATTTTGCACATATACTAAGTAGGTCCTGAGGGTGTGCACCTGGGTATCATTACTTATCCACGCGCGATCGCGCATCTTTTTATGAGGCAAAGTAAGGAAAACTACTTAGAAAAGAATATGTAACCGTCATATCTCCAAGAGGAAAGATCCCAGAAACTTGAAATTTTGCACCCGTACTAGACGGACCATGAGGGTGTGCACCTGGGTATTATTAATTATCCACATGCATGCATAATGAGGCAAGCTAAAGAAAAACCACATAAAAATGAAGTGATTCCTTATATTACAAACAGCTTTGATTTGTTTGAAGTTAAGCACAAAGCTACACAATGTACTATCTGTGCTCTGCCCACCACGGGTATCGAAACCCGCTTTCTAGCGTTGTAAGTCCACAGACATACTGCTGTGCCACTGGATGGCATTTCAAATAGGAATCACAGACAGTCAGAAAGACATGCACGTGCGTGTGTACCTTTATATAAGGCAAGCTAGCGCAAAACCACATAGAAAAGAAGTGTGAATATTGTTACCAAGGTTTTGATATGTAAATGAAATTCTCTGAGGTGCTATCAAGTCAAAAATAATCAACAACATCAGTAGGAACTTTTTGGGTTACCAACAATATTTTCTTAGTTGCCAAGTCAGTGAATATTATCTCTCTCAACAATAGCAGAATCGACTTTTTTGTAACAATGACAATTTTTATTTCAAAACAGTGATTATACTGTTCCTTTTAACAATATCGGTACTACGTTTCTGGTGCATTAGTGATACTGTCTTAGCTATCTAATAATGACTATAGTTTTTCTTAATAACATCCAATATTAATTTTTGATTTATCAATGGCATTTTAGTTTTGGTTACCAGATCAGTGAACACTGTTTTCTCAACTTCGCGATGGGGTGAATAAATTGTTCATTTAGAATCTATACTGTCGCAATAATTGTATCAAACATTAGCTAATGGTGTATTTCCTTATATTACAAATGTTACGGCAGCGGAAGTATATAAGCCTGGCAGAGAAAGCATGCGGGATGATTGAATGAAGAGAGTTCCCGGGAATTTACGATTCTATGTCAAGATACTGTGGGTTTTCGAGATTGTGAATCGCTGTGATTTATAGCATGTGTTAAGTTTAGAAACGTCCTGACTGTGGAAATTCTGCGTATTACAAAGTTTGTATTGAGAAAGAATAAAATAGTTTTAATCAAGAAAGGACATTTATCGCTGAAGTTCCTCGGAAAGAATTTATACCGGAAATTAACAAACAAGCAGATATGCAACAAATTGGTGTCAGAGATTGGGACTGAAAAAAAGAAGAAGATGGAAACGAGAAGTGGCAAATCAAACTACGACTTAGCAGATTTGATGGCAGCAATACTAGAACAGCAAAAGAAACAAGAAGAACGAAAAAGAAAACATGAAGAGAGATTACAGCAGTTGTTGGAGGAAAAAGAAAAGAAACAAGAAGAAAGAGAACAGCAGTGGCAAGAAAACC
>NW_013672084.1:6250-6973 GCF_000517525.1 Limulus polyphemus | reverse complement strand
GGTATCTAGTACGAAGGAAGCCACAGACATTCGATGGGAAGGTACTGTGGGAAGCATATAGAGCACAATTTGAGCTTCTTGCAGAGATGAATGAATGGACAGAGGAGCAGAAAGCAACGAGCTTTCTGGCAACGAGCTTGAAGGGACAACCACTGGAAATTCTTGGACAGTTCTCAGCAGACAACAGGCACAACTATAAAGCACTGGTAGCTGCTCTGGAACTCAGGTATGGAACTCAAAATCAGTCTGAAGATACAACTAAAGCAAGCACACCCCTCTATTATGCAGGATGCAATGGCCAGAGCTCTTGAATTCGAATCATACGTTAAGACCAGCACAGAAGTACCAAGGTTGGTACAGTTATCAGGATTCAAGGCCAGAAAAGGACAGCTTTCAGATAAGTTTGAGGGACTTTGCTGACAATGTAACAAACCTGGGCACAAGAGAGCTCAATGCCGGCAACTTCAACACAGGGAAGATGCCACGGCAGGAAAAGCTGCTACCCAAAAAGGTTGTTGGAACTGTGGAGAGCAAGGACATATGAGCCAGTGTAAAAAGAATAGTACCAATAAGTCAGCTTCGGGAAATCGGTAGTGGTTGGTGTTAAGGGATGCCCACCAACCCCCATCGTGAAAGTCCCAACAGCTAAGTGTAAAAGGTCAAGCACATATAGTGTCTACAGGACAGAAAAGCTGGATGTCCGAAAGTGCAACTTTGTCATAG
>NW_013672084.1:2455-5962 GCF_000517525.1 Limulus polyphemus | reverse complement strand
TGAGCTCATTGGCTTAAAGGACAGACACTAAAGTATACTTGGCTGACATTTAAGACCAATGCATACTAGGGTTGGACTACTTACTAAGGAGGAAGTGTGTAGTTAATTTTGATAAAATGACGTTTGGGAACAACAAAGGCCAAATTCCTGTAAGTGTTGCTGCTTCTTGTAGATTTGCATGTCACAGCACTTAAGTCAACTACAATACCCTCTATGTCAGAGAAAATAATTTGGGGTAGAATAAAAGAACATCCCCAAGGAAGACCGATGCTTGTGGAAGCAGTGGAAGACTCATTCAGGCCAGCGGACGTGAAGATTGGAAGGTCGCTTGTGGCAGGTCATCAAGTAATACCCATAACAGTGGCTAATTTCTCTAAATGTGAGCAGACACTTAAGAAAGGGGCATTGTTGGGTGTGTGCCAGGAGGTAGAGCCAGTCAATGTTAAGACAAGAAATACAACCATAAGGAAAGGACATCCTCTCCCAGAACAATTAAGTGACTCTATAAGAAGAGCATAGTCCATTTGTCATAATCACAGGCTCTTGAGGTTAGAGAACTCTTGGTGAATTACGCAGACGTCTTTTCAAAAGGAGATCATGACCTGGGCTGCACAGACCTTGTGGGGCACAGAATAAACACAGACAATCACCATCCAATAAAGATCCCTCCGAGGAGAATAGCTCCAGCAAAGCGACAAGAGATGGAGAATGTCATGGATGGCCTAATTAGGGAAGGAAGAGTCGAGAAATCAGTTAGTCCCTGGTCAGCTCCCGTCATGTTAGTCCAGAAGAAGGATGGGACCCAACGTTGCTGTGTGGACTTTAGGGCTCATAACAGTATAACCGAAAAGGACTCATACCCACTGCCAAGAATTGATGATACTCTTGATGCCCTAAGTGGAGCCAGGTGGTTTTCAACTCTGGACTTAAAGTCGGGTTTCAATTTAGTGAAAATGGCTGAAGCAGATAAACCTAAGACTGCATTTAGTTATGGCCATGGTCTCTGGCAATACTGTGTGATGCCATTCAGGCTTAGCAATGCTCCAGCAACATTTGAGCAGCTGATGGAAAGAGGACTGGAAGGCCTACAATTGAATATAGCCCAAGTGTACCTGAATGATGTAATTGTGTTTGCAGCAACATTTGATGAGGAAGTATCCTAGAGGAAGTATTTAAGCATTTGAAAGCAGCAAACCTCAAACTCCATCCCAAGAAATACCACTTGTTCCAGAAAGAGGTGCTTTATTTGGGTCACATTGTAAGAGAGCATGGTATGTGAACTGACCCTGACAAGGTGAAAGCAGTGTGTGATTGGCCAACACTAGGCAATGAGGGAGAGTTAAGAAGTTTCTTGGGACTCTGTACCTATTACTGGAAGTTTGTGAAGGAGTTTGCAACTATAGCTGCCCCACTACATGATTTGACAAAAAAGGCCAGAAGTTGGAATGGACAGTTTCTTGCCAGCATGCTTTCAACACATTGAAAGAAAAATTGGCCTCAGCTCCACTTTTAAAGCTTTCAAATCCCTCACTGCCGTACATACTGGATTGTGATGCTAGTAATGTCAGAATTGGAGGAGTGTTGTCTTAGAAAGTGGGTGAACACGAACATGTGGTGGCCTACTTCAGTAGGGCTTTGAGTAGACCAGAAAGGAACTACTGTGTAACATGGAGTGCACTCCTTGCTGTAGTAAAGAGTCTGACATATTTCCATCCTTAACTCTATGGCGCCAGGTTTACCATCAGGACAGACCATGCTGCATTATGCTGGTTAAGATCATTAACGAACCCAGTGGGACAACTGGCACATTGGATCGGAAAGATAGACCAATATAATTATAATATTGAATACAGAGAAGGAAAATCTCATAGAAATGCCGACGACTGAGCCGAAGACTTTGTAAAAATGACTGCAGACATTGCTGGAAAAGAGAGGTTGAACTAACCAAGTGTCATCAAGCTGAGGTCAAAGTGACTGAAAGAGTTGATGATGGTGAAGTGGAACCAAGTATAGATATTAAAGCAGAACAGGAGAAAGGCCAAGATTTGAAGCCAATAATTGATTTTCTACAAGTAAGTATTTTGCGCCCTGCTTTGGAGAAGGTGTCTAGCTTAAGCTCTGTGACAAAGAAATATTGGGCACATTGGGACCAGTTGAAGCTTGAAGATAGTATTCTTCTCCGGAGATGGCAAACGGTTGTACCAAGAAAGTTACGGGAAGTTGTGTTGCGTCAATCCCATGATACTGTAACAGGAGGACATCTCGGAGTTAAGAAAACATTGAGTCACTTACGGCAGAGATTTTACTGGATAGGTATGAGGTAAGATGTGGAAGAATGGTGCAGGACCTGGAGTACATGTTGTGCTAAATGGGGACCCAAGCATAAGGGATGTGCTCCAATGAAGTTATATGAAGTTGGTGCACCAATGAAAAGAGTAGCCATTGACATTGCTGGTCCTTTGCCCCAAATTCGTACTGGAAACAAGTACATTTGTGTGGTGAGGGATTATTTTACCAAGTGGCCTGAGGTATATGCAATACCGTATCAGAAAGCTACAACTGTAGCTTCAGCTGTTAGTGATTCCTTCTTCAAGTTTCGTATGCCATACCAACTGCATTCTGATCAAGGCTGTAGCTTTAAATCAGCTGTGTTCCATGAATGATGCAAGTTGTTTGGCATATGAAAGACTAGGACAACGCCACTTCACCCACAGTCCGATGGGATGGTTGAAAGGTACAATTGGACACTGGGACAGGAATTGGCCAAGTTTTGTAATAGCCGCCAAGATGACTAGGATGTCTTACTCCCTGCACTGTTGATGGCCTGTAGAACAGCAGAGCATGAAGCCACTGGATACACTCCAGCAAAGCTGATGTTTGGTCGGGAACTTCGATTGCCAGTGGACCTGATAACAGGACTCCCACCTTACAAAGAGTTGCTTGAAAATGTGCCAGAGTTCGTGAAAATGTTATCTGAAAGGATGGATGATATTCATCATCAAGTGCAATCAAACTTGAAAAGTCTGCTGATTTAATGAAGCTATGTTATGATAAGAGATCTACTGAAGTCAGTTTTGTACCAGGAGATAAGGTGTGGTTGTATAGTCCCAGGAAAACCAAAGGGAAGTCTCCTAAGTAGTCTTCTCCATGGGAAGGCCCGTATGACATAGTGGATCGTCTCTCAGACGTGACTTTCCAGAAAAAATGTGGTCAGCGAGGTAAGCCAAAGGTGGTGCATGCCAAGAGGCTTTGGCATTATCACGGTCCAGGAAACTTCAGTTGGAACAAAGTAAACAACAGAACAAATGACGCTGCTGAAGATGTGTCACCTGAAAAAGCCACTGTCGAAGAAGAAACTCTAACCGGTTTTGAAAAGGAAAACAGTGAAGCCGTTAATGAAGTTACTACTACTAATGTGACTGCTACCAATAATGGGACATTTCCTGATGGAGCAGATGAATTCCACATAAAGCAGAAGCCAATAAGACAGAGACCAGTACGAAAGAA
>NW_013672084.1:0-2356 GCF_000517525.1 Limulus polyphemus | reverse complement strand
GGATGAACAATACTAAGGAGGAAGCAGTGTTACAGCGGAAGTCGCGTGACGCTGGAGGCATAAGCGCTGAAGTTTCTTGAATTATCATGAATTTCCTAGTGCGTTCGAGACGCCCTCCTTTTTTTTTTTTAGTATATAAGCCTGGCAGAGAAAGCCTGCTGGATGATTGAATGAAGAGAGTTCCCGGTAATTTACGATTCTGTTTCGAGCTAGTCTGTGTTTTCGAGATTGTGAATCGCTGTGATTATAAATAGTGTGTTATAAAAGTAGTTAAGTTTAGAAACGTCCTGAATGTGGAAATTATGTGTATTACAAAGTTTGTATCGAGAAATAATAAACTAGTTTTAATCAAGAAGGGACTCGTATCGCTGAATTTCCTCGGACATAATTTATACCGGAAATTAACAAACAAGCAGATAATGCTTGGAGTCGGCTTGAATGGGTAATGAAGAAAAACTTTAATATAAGTTTAACATAACAGCAAATGTACAACGTTTCGACATCATCAGATACAAGTAATTTACACTGACACAGATATATATATATATACAGTATTGAACAAAGAAGTCACATGACCGGAACTGTTTAGAGTAGGGTTGTTTTGTTCAATTAAGATGGATTCCTTGATTTTTCGTTTGTTTATGTTGGGTTCTTTGTTTAAAATGACTGTGTTTTTAATAGAAATACTATGGTTTTTTTGAGTTGCAATGGTGAAAAACATGGGACGGTTTTTTATTGTGTTCTGTCAATCTTAGAATTCTACATCGGAGAAACAGGAAGAAAATTGGAAACCGCAGATGCGCAACACAAATATAAGTCACAGACAGACATACACGCACGTGCGCGCCTGCGCATCTTTTTACTAAGACAAGCTAGCGAAAAACCACATAGAAAAGAATTGGTTCCTTATATAACAACTTCTAATATATAGAAAATTCCATTGCGTTTTGCTAACAATGCGTTCCAGCAATGGCTTTAATGCTATGTTGCTTAGCAATAAAAGTATAACCTAATATTGTTGTTAGTCTATGTGCTGAAAGTATAAAATGAAATGTATAAACTACAAAATTGAAAAATATATATTTATTGTTTTCTAATTTAGAGTCTCTCTTGATTAAAAGAGGTTTGTTTTTTTATTATTTAAGTTTAAAGTCAGAGGGAAGGTTACCTTTATAAAGGTATGACTCCTATTATTTCGAGTAATCAAGCGTGACGCGACACGATGCACGCTGGCTTTTATATAGGTTAGATAACGTAAGGTATAGAGGTATCTATCATAATTTTATTATCATTGTACCTTTGCGACTATTTCAGGGAAATAGAAAGGTTTAAAATATTTTTTGACTGTTCTTTTATGCTAAAATGAGTTCAGAATACATTTTCTTTTCCGTCCCACTCTCTGACACCAATTTGTTACGTCTCTGGTCGTTAGTTAATTTTCCGTAAAAATTCTTTCCGAAGTAACTTTACCGATAGAAGTCCTTTCTTAAATAAAACTGGTTTATTCTTTCTGAACATAGCTTTGCGATACACTTAATTTCAACAGTCGCGCTATAACAAACGCTATAATTCTCAACGAACGTCTCACGTGCTCGACTCAATAATACTCAGTTCAATTACACACATTGTTGCCGTCACTTTGTGACCGTCTTATATATGCAAGAATAACACATATCTACTAAACGCTTGAGCATTCATGAAGGAACAAGATATTTCTAGAAGTCAATGACGTGTTACTAGCGTCACGTGACCTGCGTTGTCGTAACACTGCCCCTTCCTTAGTGTTGTTCGTCCCGAACAATAGCCACTTACATTAAACCAATAACAATTAACAATAACTTAATTAAATGTACAGAATTACAAACACAAAATTACAATTCAACAAAGTCTCTTAATTTTACGGGACGTATCTTCTTCCATACTGGTCTCTGTCTCTTGGCTTCTGCTTCATATGGGGTTCATCTGCTTCATCAGGAAATGTCCTATCGTTGATAACAGTCACATCAGTGGTAGTAACTTCATTAAGAGCTTCACCGTTTCCCTTCTCAAAACTGAGTAGAGTTTCTTCTTCAACACTGGCTTTTTCAGGTGACACATCTTCAGCAGCGTCATTTGTTCTGTTGTTCACTTCATCCCAACTGAAATGTCCTGGACCATGATAACGCAAAAGCCTGTTGGCATGCACCACTTTTGGGTTGCTTCGCTGACCACATTTGAATCGGAAAGTCATGTCTGAGAGACGATCCACTATGTCATATGGGCCTTCCCAGGGCAACTTAGGAGGCTTCCCTTTAGTCTTCCTGGGATTATACAACCACACCTTGTCTCCTGGTTCAAAGCTGACTTCAATAGATCT
>NW_013672083.1:54523-55753 GCF_000517525.1 Limulus polyphemus | reverse complement strand
GATTTGTGACCGTCTTATAGATACGAGACTATACTATAACTAGAAGGAACCCGAGATTTATGGAAAGGGCGTGAATGTTCGAGAACGACGTGGTGTGATACTAGTCACGTGACCTGTGCTGACGCAACAATACTTTATATTAGATGGACCCCTTTGAGCCAAAAGAAACAAGTTGTCTTGGTTTAATTTTAAGCGATGATGCTATTGTCACGGTGATGCATCACTCAAGCAAGCATGAGAAAGAATTCAGACATGAGTAGGAATCCCACCCTATGGTCATTCATCTCAAATGTCATTAATGATATATATATAGTTGTCCTTGCTGTAGCTGGCAAAAGGTAGTAAGGTAAAACAAACTTTACCTTTAACTTTTACAAATTCTATGAAGGAATAATTGGATTGGATTAATAAGCTGTTTCGTCAGATTGCCATTTGAAATTCTCGTATCCAGGACCAAATGATGTAGTATTTTCTGATTATCTTTTGGATGGTTTAGAACTTTATCCCTTGAAATACCTGAAGCTTAACCATGATTCAGTTAGATGCCATAGTATCAGGGCTGATTTATCACTTTGACCTGATGATAAATAGTCATCTACTGGGAGTAATTCAAGACTCATAAACATAGTATACCTGTTTACATGGCTACTTATGCGACGAGTTGCTTACACTGTGAAGTATGTCCCAGCATGGGGGCAGCTGATCAAGAAATATTCTGGATGATAAGTTTGAGGTTGGATTTCCAGGAGAATTGGTGTGACATCACTTGGACATTAAAAACATATCTTTAATTGAAGCCTTTTCATTGGTTAATGTGTTATCTCCAACTAAACTGTTAGAAAAAAACCTGCAGTGGTAGCTGCAAAGGATCCACAAGATACACAGCTCAAGTATGGTAATTACACATTATAGGAAGACATAGCAGTGGGTGTCGGACATCATATTTCTACAGCAGTCAATAGAAGCTTGTGATAGGCTAGGCAGCAGTGGTACTATGTCCCATATGCAGGCAGTACTAGAAGTTTTGTGATCTCACTTGCAGACCACACAGCAGGTGGTACTGTGCCCCATATGCAGTCAATGCTGATTGTCTTGTGAATTCACTTAAAAGATACACAGCAGGTGGTACTGTGCCCCATATTCAGTCAATGCTGATTGTCTTGTGAATTTACTTAAAAGATACACAGCAGGTGGTACTGTGCCCCATATTCAGTCAATGCTGATTGTCTT
>NW_013672083.1:48510-53653 GCF_000517525.1 Limulus polyphemus | reverse complement strand
CTTGTGAATTTACTTAAAAGATACACAACAGGTGGTACTGTGCTCCATATGCAGTCAATGCTGATTGTCTTGTGAATTTACTTGAAAGACACACAACAGGTGGTACTGTGCTCCATATGCAGTCAATGCTGATTGTCTTGTGAATTTACTTGAAAGACACACAACAAATGGTAGTGTGCTCCATATGCAGTCAATGCTGCTTATCTTGTGAATTCACTTACAGGCAAGGCAGCAAGTGGTATTTTATTCTATAGACCCCATGCAAGTGACGTCATCATACGTTACCGGCAAGCCAAAAAGTAAACACCGCCATTTTGGACGTAGCAGAGAGACAATCTAGTAATTACAATAGAGTTACTGGTATTGGAATTTGGGATCAAGTATTTGAAATGACAATCAGCTGTTCGACAGCTAGTTGTACACACAACCAGACAAATAATTCGGTGTTATCGTTTTATAAGTTTCTAAAAGATCCAGTAAGTAGAATTAAATGGACTAGGTAGTAAAACGTGCAGACCCGAATAACAGTGACAAGGCTTGGAAAACCATCGTCGTACCATAGACTATGCAGTTCCCATTTTATATCTGGTTACTAATACTTGTATATACAATGTATCTTGTCACAATTATATTGCACAGATCTTGATAAAATCTATAGCTTGTAAATATTTGGCGCTTCGCATAAAAACACATACTATTATATAGGCCTATACAAGCAGTGCTAGGTGGAAAGGCCAAGTGGGCTGCAATAAAGTTTTATCGAAAATGTGACTTGTCAAGACAGATGGTATTAAAATCTAGGGCTTATTTGTGTAAATATACATATATGGTAATGTGTACTGAAGAAAGTAGTCTTACAAGACAGGAGGACTCAAAATGCAATACAATACCATACGGTATATCTAGATTGTAAATTTACTACTGATAGAACATAAACAATAAGCTTAGTCACTAAAAACAACTTCGACTTGGACATCTTGTACACTTTCCACAGCCTGGCATCGTGCACACAGCCGGCCACAAAATACTTGTAAGCATCAAAGCTTTTATAGGCCTTGAACTACTTTCAGGTGTAAAAAGATGTTGTCAGAACTAAATAATTAACGATATCTCTATTCTCAACCTGTGAGACTTTAACGTTGGTGTGTACGCCCAATTCGGGTCTTCCATTGCAATGTCGACTATTTACTGGCATCTGGCGCGATTGTCATTGCTGACGGGATGGAATAAGGATCTATCGTGTCAAGACCAACTTTTCTTCATATCTTGACTTGCATATATTGTCTAATTTGCTAGCAAATTCGTGAAAAATGAACGGAGAACTAGGTGATTGTGTAGCGGAGGTCATGTTTACACGAATAATGTTTAAATCCAATATGGCCGCAACTTGTTGCCGTGTTTACTTTAGTCACGTGACTGCATAACCTCTATATGCAATTAGTACTGAAAGTCTTCTGCTATCACGTTAATCTTAAGCTTCAGCTAAAGTGTATTTTTTTGTTTTTCGAGTTTCTGTTGCTTCTCATTTGGCGTGACGATATGGATTGCCGTTTTTATGGTACCTGAGAACTAGGTACTTATTCCTATGGATTTCATTTTTTATGGCACCTGAGAACTAGTTGCTTATTCCACAGAGAGTGGAGCGCTCAGCCAATGCATGTGAATGAACACTTAGGTGGATAAGTGTACAGATTTATGTGCAATTTCAAAGCAGCACATACAGCGGGAAACATACAGCTCCATGTTTACAATCTGGAGAAAACATGAGTAATATACTTGTATTACAAACATCTTTAAATACATCTTTACTTATTGGATTTTCATAGGATTAGGCGACCCCATAGGTTGTAGATTAATACAGCGCCAGATAACGGTCATTTCATTTCTTAACTTACTTTTGAATGTCAATGAAGTTGCTTCTTGTGGAATTTATCTTGGTAGTACTAACAGAGTGAGTGAGTCTCAGTTGGTGTTTTCAAGTAGAAACTGTCTGCCTACACGTTTTGTTGGTCTCCTGTCATATTTTGTTTTCAAGGAATGAGTTATTATTAGTGACTTATTGTAAGCATCCTTAAGTTTAGACCATTTGAATTTGTCTCCCTAAAGTAATGCTTCTATTTTGTTTTATCCGCTTGAAAAGAACTGATGAACTGATCTGAGGATGAATACTTTCAGACCAATTTTAATTCTTAATGACAATACTGACATTTTCAAATGTGCTATTCTCAGAGCTGCAATAGCCAGTCACATTTCTGAAACAAATGTTATACACTTGGCTTTTAACTAGATATGTTGTGGTTGACAGTTGAATAACAATCTAGTTGATAAAAAAATTGACTTGAATATTCTTAAATTTAACACAAATAGGATAAATTTTATTTCTATGGGTTTAACAAATGGTAAGTTATATAACCTAGAATTAGACACTTTCTAAAGCATTTCCTCCTAATGTTCCTAGTACTCTAGAAGAGAATTTAAACATTGTTTCCTTCAAGCATTGCCAGGTGGTTAGGAGGCGCTCGACTCGCAATCTGAGGGTCGCGGGTTCGAATCCCCGTCACACCAATCACGTTCGCCTTTCAGCCGTGAGGGCGTTATAATGTGACGGTCAATCCCACTATTTGTTGGTAACAGAGTAGCCCAAGAGTTGGCGGTGGACGGTGATGCCTCATTAGTAAACAACCCTTTCACTTAATGATCACTTACTCTGAATTATGAGTATCTTATTTGACAAGCTTTATTGTATATTGCTAAGCCCAATGGTATATAAAACAGTGGCATCTGTTAGACAAATTTGTAACACATAATTGCAAAATTTATAGGCCTTGTTCAATAAAGCAAACGGTGTATGACAATATGTTATTATTGCCGCTTGAGTGTATACAGAGTGGGGCAAATGTTACCATACAGTTGCTAAAGTTCGTGTTATACGTTCGTACTAAAAACAATATTACGAAAACAATAGAATTACAGTTTGTTTCAGATTAATAATTAGCAATAAAACTATGTTCTATATGAAACAACTGTATATTCACTTTTGTCTCCTCCGGTATACTTTTTACGGAATATGATATTTCAAGATCTTGTGGTTAAATGAGGTAAAGCTTCGTAATCCTTTTATCTTCAAAAGGCAGTTCAATAACAATTTTTATGGTGAATATTTCGTGCCATAACTTTGAAGAAGTTTAACGAACTTTACAAATTTATCTTTTCTTTTCTCAAGATGAGAAGGAAGTTATGATATTATTCATTTATTGGTCTATTTTCTAAAGTGATCAACTGTTTAGAAGGTTGTTTAATAAAAAAAAGCCCTTCTAAACATTTATTTCTTGTATTCTATAAAAATAACGAGTTTGATCCAAACAATCATTCTACTTATCGGGTTTTGTATAGTTAGGTTTTGAACTGAAATGTCGTTCAGAATCTTTTCTACACCAGTCTTTAAAGAACATGAGACCGGAATGAGTCTGTGACAGAATAAAAAAAATTCGCTTTACAACTCCGGTTGATAATTTAAAAAAAAGGGGGAGGGAGTCCTCTATAAAATCCAATGATATTAATATTTTCAACCTGAACGGTATCTTATGCACACATGGGCTAAACTGCCGCCACCCCAGTGGCACAGCGGTATGTCTGCGGACTTACAACGCTAGAAACCGGGTTTCGATACTCGTGGTGGGCAAAGCGCAGATAGCCTATTGTGCAGCTTTGTGCTACCTTCAAACAATGATAAGAAGCTAAACTGCCAAATTAGATATTTGTAAAAAAGATCAGATATAACCGTCTCTAATTTTGAACTACTGACCACAAAGAAGGCAGACAAACAACATTATCCGTCATCACAAAGGCATCTTATGACATATAACCAATACAGGAAATACACATGAAATATGATCATAATGAAAATAAAACAAAACGGTCATTATCCTTTAACAGACACACCTTAGGGGGACAAAGGTGTTTGACATCGCCAGGTGGTTAGAGAGCTCTACTAGCAACCTGCGGGTTCGAATTTCCGTCCCACCGAACATGCTCGACCTTTCTGCCGTGGGGGTGTTATAATTTTGCGGTTAATCCCAGTATCTGTTGGTAAAAGACTAGTCCAAGAGTTGGCGGTGGGTGGTGATGACTAGCTGCTTTCCCTCTAGTCTTTCACTGCTAAATTAGTGATGGCTAGCGCAGATAGCCCTCGCGTAGCGAAATTCATAACAAACAAACAAAGGTGTTTGACAAGAATTCTAAACGTTATTCTTTATCATTTGTAGACTACTTACCCAAAGAAGCAAAATACATTTACTTGGACACCTTTGATAATTTTAACAGTCATGTTTATAAACAAAGGTTTAAGCTGAATATATAAAATGGTCATAACAAATGCTGATTTGCTACAACTCTTGTGCCCCCCCCCCCCACCCCAGTGGCTCAACAGTAAGTCTGCAAGCGTAAGAAACTACAATTCTGGTTTCGATACCCGTGGTGGTCAGAGAACAAACAGCCAAACCAAAACAACTCTTCTGAAAATTATTTTGATATGCCTAAATAACTTGCATATTTCAGTAGAATGTCACTTACCAATCCATCGACATTAAAAATATAACGTTAATACTCCCTCCAAGAAACTGAATACAAAGAAAATATAATCAACATCGATTTTTAAACACTGGTTCACCAGGAAGGAAGTCACATGAACATTCAAACCTTGTACAGTTTGTTAATAAGCAGAAATGGTCTATTATTTGAGTTGTGGCCACCGCAAGGATCGTACCCTGAACTTAACATTATAATCTCTCAAGCTTACGAAGCATAACGTTTGTTGTTAAGCCCACAGGTACACAATTAGCTATCTGTACTGTGCCCACCACGGTTATTGAAACCCGGTTTTTAGTATTACAAACATACAGACCTGCCACTGATCCGCTGAGCATGGTTTCTTCCTACAAACGTCACCTCTGCGTATCAAGTGCTTGTCTGATTCAGATTACTAAGAAATATACTTTTGGTAGCAAATGATAATAATAATAAACGTAAGATTTTCATCTATAGTGAAACAAGTTTTTTTCTCTCTTTACTAAGTTAAATTATCTCTTTATATTTATTAATGCAAATAAACTCCGACCTTTATCTCCAGAATAAAATTTTATTC
>NW_013672083.1:44152-47598 GCF_000517525.1 Limulus polyphemus | reverse complement strand
GTAGCAGACACCTACTGTAGAAGAATCCTAAGCCAAACAACTACATAGTATATATTTATACTATTAAGAAATATAAGTAAAAGCCATTTATTTCGACAGTTGGCAAAAAGAAAACTTTTTATTTATAAAATCTGACAAACTTCGCAAACGAGACTACGACTAATTCGTGTAATAATTCAAAATGATAGATGATGTTTTTATGTACAAAAAACAGTGGCAAATGTCGAGGAAATAATTATTTGAAAGAAATTCTTGCTGCTAGAGAGAGAGCAAACAAGTTGCTAAGAGGTGACGTTCGAAAACTATGCCTGCTTCGGAGAATAGGAACAATTCATTCAATGCACTACATAAAATGTAGAATGATATAAGTGATGATAATTTTTTATAACAGAAAAATCTACAATTATTTTTTATTGGCCACCTAAGCAGAAATTAAACCAGATATGAAGGTAATTAATAAGGTTACAATACAGTTGTAGGCCTAAATACATTGCGACAATCTAAATTACTTTTACTCATTATAAATTTTCTAAACAGTTTTTATTCTTTTGAAATTTTCTTTCAAACGCCAATGGAATACCAGGCTGTTTTATTTTCAATTAAGAAATCAGTTCGTAATAAGATAACGAAGAAAGCTCTAAATGTAGCAAAAGCGTCTTCACGAGATAATATTTTTTTATTGACATCAGTACGTCAGTAATTTTAGAAAGGAAATAAAAAACGTGTACCCTAATACTGTAAAGTAGCTATTGTTCTGTATAACTTTTATGATACATAAACCCTATCTTAAATGAGAGAAATGGTGAGCTGGGATCATTAAATAGATTAGAACATCATGAAACACAATAAAAAAAGGTATGTGCCACTGAGGCTTCAGTAATATCACCAATGTAATTCCTTTATCTTTCCACTGACTTTTCTTTGTTAAAGAATATTTTGAAAGACTCTTTTTGGTGAAATTAGGTGCTGCCAACTGTGAGCTTTCCTTCAGTAATAAGCAGTCTGTCTAGTTTTTACACGGAATTATTCTTCAACCGTTAATAAATGCTTTCGCAATTTATCCGCTTAAAGGCACTATTTCTTTTAGCGACGCTCGGTAAAGTCAAATGAATATTGATAAGGTATTGAAAATTTTAGATTTCCAGGCATTAACTTAATATCAACCATCTGAGCAATACATAAAAACCACATTTTTGTTGTTGGAGAAAGGACAATGACAGTAGGTATATCTAAACTACAATACACACACATGTATATCTACATATTGTCACTTAGCTTTTTTGTCACTAGGTAACTGATGTACTTCCTTCAATTGTTGTTTCGTATCACTTTATAGTAAATGTGTTTTTATTTATAACTTTGTGTATATTGTCTTAAGTTTTGTATAAAGTTGAGTTACCTAACATTATTTACTGTAAAGGTTTGATCACCATATTTTCGACCAACTATGTACGAGTTATGTCTTAAAAAATAGAATGTTATGTACGTTTCAACATCATACTCCGGACAACACTAATCCAGTTAGTTACTAAATATAGGTTTCTTTCGTCATCACTGTAGAATTATAAAGATATTTGGACTAGTTTACTACTATTTGGCATGAGAGCGTAAATTCAGTTTTAAAAAATGCATAAAAAGTGTGTTGTGATATGTCGCAAGAATAATTTGGTTGTTTACGGTCAAAGATAGTTTAGGCGTTGTCTATTTGTTTTTGTTTTTTAAGCGATAATATATTCAAGATATGTTAATAACTTTTCAACTTAAAGCTCGTGACTTTTAGAAGTACATCCGAATTTCGTCTTATTAGCGGTCAACGTTTTTGAAATAGGTTATTCTGGTTCTAAAAATTTTGACATGATTAGGAAGCTTTGAGCAGTGCTTGCGATTGATCTAACAGTGAAATAAGTCTGTTATTGCTCATAAATTACTGTATTCTGTAACACGCAGATACAGTTTGTTTATAGTGACGATAAAGATGGAACACTTCTTCAAAATCGTCATTGTTGTATTCCGTACTATTTTTATACTCTGGGGTTAACAGGTTAAACGCGAAGGTTACGAGCAATACTTACCATTAGCAGTTACAAAAGCTCCTATAACAGCTACAACTACCTGAACAATACTTGGAAATGTTATGTTTTTCTGCTCCCAAAAACACGAAACCATAAGCTTTATTCAATATCATCTGTGAGACAAATCCGGTTGAGAAATCCTCATGATAATCATATAACTTCTGTTCCTTCAAACTCGGGAGGATATAAGAAGTGCAACGCTAAAAAATTCCTGTTTCTTGTTACACTGGTTTTCAAAACTGCCCTCTATCCAGATAATGCCATATCACAAGTGTGCTTGTGTACTTGCAACAATCATTCTAAAGTGTTAATACAATAAAGTGCATATACAAGACTTGTGTTACTAATACTTCTGAAAAATATTTTCACAAATTATCCAACAATATGATACCAGTGTTAAAGATTTCTTTTCTTTTTCACCAAAAGTTAGGTTGAAAAGAGAGTCTGTGACGTAGATTTCTAATGCATTCTTTGATTGGCCGGGCCCCTCTGTTGTGAACTGCAGTTTCGCCTATTCAAAGCTCAGCAAACTAAATAAATACAGTTAGGTTTCTTATAATGGTGAAGTGTGTGTAATATCTATGGGTTTGGAATCTGTTTTAATTCAATATACAATAACCTAAATTTATTTAGATATGTGAATAATGCTGTGACATAATACCGAATATGGATTATACGCTATGTCATAACATTATTCACATACCTAAATTAATTTAGATTACAGTATGGTGAATTAAAAAAGGACTCAAAACTCAATAGAATAATACTAGATATAATTGATTATAAAGAGACCAGGCTTAGCTCATTGACTGAAAGTAATGCGACCGATAATATGCACAGAAACAGTATAAACTTTAGATATACCATTTTGTCTCCTGGCGTTGGGGATTAACTTTTTTTAAACCAACAGCTTAAAGATTAGTGGAGTTTTAAAATTCAGATTATTCTACCGTTTCTGTTCGATCCTGCTCTTAATAAGTCGACCTATTTAATACTTGCAAGGAAATCAGTTTACCTAAGAATACCACAAGTGCATCAATATGGATATAAGACATAAATGTCTAAAATGTAAAAAATATGGATGGTAGGCTGAATTTAATGTGCATGTTGGTTTCGTGTGTGCATTATCTTGGTAGTTTAAATGTTTAAAGAAAGCTCAGGATATGTTCTATTGAAAGAGATCAAATAAAAATGGACAAGTAAAATTCTCCGTAGTCTTGACCTAGTATAGTGAGAAAAAAACCTGTAATTTTATATTGTATTTTTTAAGAATTCTTTTCGGACAAGTAAGATAGTCTTCTACATGTAAATATTGTTACGCCTCTGGTCGTTTGTTAATTTCCCGTATAATTTCTTTCGGATGAAACTTTAGCG
>NW_013672083.1:42317-43672 GCF_000517525.1 Limulus polyphemus | reverse complement strand
GCGCACTTATATACAGGAATAGAGGGCGCCTAGCACATACTGGATTATTCGTGATGTTCCCCGATCCTTCTAGAATATCATGACGTGTTACTAGTGTCACGTGACTACCGCTGTCGTAACAATATGTAAGATTCTCTTACTGACTGACCTGTTTTTGATAGGATTAGTAACACTGTAAAGTATATGTGAGTAAAAGTTGTACTTAGGAGAAAAACGTTTGCGCACAACGTCTCCGCGTTTATGTTTCGCGATTTAAAGTAATTTTTAAGCTAGCGTGGTGGTTTTGGAACAGTTTTAATACTTTGTATTTTTAAACGAGTTATATTCGCATCTAAACGTTGGAAACAATATTTAAAAAAAGTAGTTGCAGACTGACCTGTTTGTTAGTTTTATCTGCTTAAATATTTAGAATAGGCGATAAAACAAGTTGAGACAAAAGGGTTTGGAAGAAAGCGCATTCCTCTGTCTTATAAGTGAATTCATTGGAATTAAGGACTGCTTAATGTCTTATAAAAACACTTTTCTAGCTGCTTTTGCAAACTTTTGTGTTTCTGCTAATTCGTAGATTGCCACAAAACAGACTCTCCAGTAGCTAAGCGGTAGGTCTGTAGGCTTATAACCCTAAAAACCAGGTTTCGATACCCGTGATGGACAAAGCACAGATAGCCATTTGTGTTACTTTTTAATCAAGAAGAAATAAACAAACTAAAGAAAACTTTTGACAGTTTCTATCTTATATTCAGAAGTCTCTACTTTGTTTTTAATTGATCGCTTCAAATGGGAATGGAATGTTTTCTGTGACATTCAGAGTAACAAATCAGATAAATTTGATTGACTTTTCCACAATATTGTTCTTACAACATCCTAATTAAAAGTTGACAGTTGAATTACATAGATCATATCGGGACGTATCTAGCCACACATGCAATACGCAACAAATATGTTGATAAACTATTGTTGTTAATCGAAAGTTCCTCAACATATTTCAGTCACATCTCTTTATATTATGTAGTGCTAATGTATGGTTGGAATTTTCATTATTATTCTGTGCACAAATAAATATCTCACGAAAGTTGACTATCTAAATTAAATAGTCCGGTTTACCACATGGCCATCCCTGTGAGAATTCTTATGCATTTAGTAGCTGTCAGTTATTGCGTTTTCTTACCGAGTGGGTAGGTAGAATAGTTATATTTACTAGCAGAGACCCGCAAAACATTTTCGGCCAAGTTTGTATCTTTATCATTACAGTATGCCCGGCATGGCCAGGTGGATAAGGCGCTCGACTCACAATCTGAGGGTACGCGGGTTCGAATCCGCATCCCACCAAACATGCTCGCCCTTTCAGCTGTGGG
>NW_013672083.1:40514-41323 GCF_000517525.1 Limulus polyphemus | reverse complement strand
TTTACATACAAATGCCGGTTGAGATTGACTCAATAGGCCGGGAGTGATTAACCAACAGGCCATACAAAATAGAAATACGATTAAGTTCAAATCTGACCCCTTTAGGACATTCCCCAGAGTTCATAGCGTTTACATACAAATGCCGGTTGAGATTGACTCAATAGGCTTGGAGGAGTTAGGGGTGCAAACAAACACATTTTTTCTTGATATTGTTACGTCTCTAGTCGTTTGTTAATTATCCGTAAAAAATGCTTTCCGAAGAAACTTTAGCGATACAAGTCCTTTCTTAAATAAAACTGGTTTATTCTTTCTGAATACAACTTTGCAATACACTTAGTTTCCACAGTCGCGCTATAACATAAACAAACGCTATATGTCACAACGAACGAACAATTCACGCGCTTGGCTCAATTGTCGTCTGTATCTCTGTCTGCAATTCAACTACATTGTTGCCGTCACTTCTTGGCGGTCTTATATATACAAGAATACCGCAAATCTAGTAAACGCTCGAGGATTCACGAACCTTCGAGAATATGACGTGTTACTAGCGTCACCTGACCCCCGCTGTCATAACAATATATATAGACTATCGTAAAACCTGTAAAAATGACGGGGCGAGTACTATCACCCCCACCCTATAGTATACCTTAACCTCACATTTCATAGCAAACTGAAATACCGTATTTTTCGGAATATAAGACGCACCTTATTTTGAAGACAAAGTTTGGTAAAATAAAAGCTACAGTCGCATTTGAAAGATTTTTATTGAACAAAAATTCAATTTGATGCTTTAAAAATTAGTATATATT
>NW_013672083.1:36917-39605 GCF_000517525.1 Limulus polyphemus | reverse complement strand
CTAGAAACCGGGTTTCGATACCCCTGGTGGGCAGAACACAGATATCCCATTGTGTAGTTTTGTGCTTAATTACAAAACAACGTCTTTAGTTCAGGCTTATTATATTAACACTCACTACACTTATAAGGTTTCACGCTCCCCCCTCACGGCCCCCTTGCACCCATGTCACTAAAATCATAATGAGCACTGGGTAGACAGTAATTGAACTATTTTATTTGAATAAATGCATTTTGGCTTTTATGACTCCTCCTATTTCGAGAAATAAAGCGTGACGTGACACACATTGGCTTTTATATAGGTTAGATTATTACAAGGACTGCTCTCAAGAACTATTACTATAATAATCAACTATGTGATTAAAAACTCGCATTCTTTGTCATGCGGAAAACTCATAATTTAACTGTATAACTTGCAAGAATCTATAAACTATGTCATCAAAAAGTCCTACACTGCTCCATGTCGGTCATAAATTATTTACTTGTATAACTTGCGAGATTAAATATATCAAAGAGAGTGTGTGAAGAATGCACAGTTAAACTGTGTAAAGCTTTTAATGGTAAAGTTCCTATACTCACCGTTACATCATTCCTTCGTCAACAAGGTCTTGAAATATTCTTTGATAGATTGTTTAGGCAGAGTATTCATTCTGCCTGTTGTAGAAACACAAGTATAGAGGACGACGTTTCGAAAGTCTTCCGCCTTTCGTTTGAAAATTCATGAAGACGAAAAGCGAAAGACTTTTAAAACGTCTTTCTCTATACTTATGTTTCTATACCATGCAGTTGCCGTCCATTCAACTAAATTTCATCAAGATCTTGAAGATCCCGGACACATGAAGTAATTTAAAACTTCGTCAGTCAGTGTTGACTCAGTTTACAAAGTACATAGGTTGATTACTTTATGTCAAATCGATTTGGAGCCTCACCATGTTATTACAGTACATGTCGCCCCGTCTGGTAATATTCTAATCTAGTGGTTCCCAACTTATTTCAATGCTGGTACCCCTTGATGCTTTGAAATGCCATCCCGCACCCCAGAGTTAAAAGCAAAAATGAATTTTTTTTCAGGTCAAATTATTAAGTACTAATTAATGAGTATTCTTAATTAACACAAATTTTCGAAAAAAGAAAAACACTTATTTTGCCAGAAAAGAAAACACGTTATCATGAGTCAGAAAAATTTATATATATGTGTCCGTGTGTGTGTGTCCGTATGCCTGTGTGTGTGTATGTGTGTGTCTGTGTGTGTCCGTATGCCTGTGTGTGTGTATGTGTGTGTCTGTGTGTGTCCGTATGCCTGTGTGTGTGTCCGTATGCCTGTGTGTGTGTATGTGTGTGTCTGTGTGAGTTTGCTAGAAAAGAAAACACGTTATCATGAGTCAGAAAAAAATATTTTCACACAAATTAGATGTACATAGTATCGAAAATTCATATCAAATCCTATCAATTTGACATTTGTTCTTGTTTCCTCGCAATTATATCTGGAATACGGGGTTCCTTTTTGCTGAGAGCGATGCGCGTGTCGTGCTGAGCATCGAGGCGATTTCGAAACTTGCTTTTTACATGAAGAAGAGTCGAAAGAAAAGATATGTTGTTGCGAAGGGAACAAGTACAGTAAGTGCTTTCTTGGAAATGCATGGGAATCTTGTTATTGTGATGCCCAAAAATTTTCCAAAGTCTTCACTTCGAACATTTGGGGAATCAAATGAAGAAAAGAGATCCAACTTTTGATCCTTTAAAAATGTCTTGATCTCCTCGCGAAGCTCAATTATACGCTGCAAGACACGTCCACGGGATATCCATCTCACCTCCGTGTGGTACAGTAGAACCGTGTGTTCAGAATCCATACTTTCACAAAATGCTTGAAATAAACGATGGCTCAGTGAACGTCCTCCAATTACGTTAACAATTTTCACACATGTTGACAAAACGTCTTGCAGACTTTTTGGTAAAGTCTTCGTTGCTAATGCATACCGATGAAGCATGCAGTGTGTGACACGGACCTCGGGAATTTTCCGTTTCATGAGGGCTGCAAATCCAGACCGATTTCCTAGCATAGCAGGAGCGCCACCTGTACATATGGAACCAACGATGTTCATATCCAATCCATGTTTTAAGAAAAATTCTTTTATGAGGTCGAACACGTTCTGGCCTTTTGTGGTGGTCTTTAGTGATTCACAAAATAGAATGTGTTCTAGTACTTCTTCATTCTTGACATAACGAACAAGAGCAATCAGTTGGCTACAATGGGAGATATCTGTAGATTCATTCAATTGCAATGATATTTTTGCAAGAGTCGCCTTGATATCAGTAATCACCTGTTCCAAGATGTCCTCGCTCATATCAATTATTCTGTTCCTGATGACATTGTTAGACATTGGTACTTGTTGCACCTTCCTTTCCTCATCTTTCCCCAGAATGGTCTTAACAACTTCAAGGATACATGGCTTCACTAACTCTTCAGCGATTGTATAAGGTTTTTTCGCGTTGGCCATCTGATACGCAACTTGATAGGATGCTTCAAGAACAGGCTTTTCAGTTCGTACATATCCTAACTTTGGCATAGTTCCTAGACAATCAAAACATGCCTTCTTCACCTTCAGTGATTCTTCATCGTGCCCAGCTTCTCTGTTTGTTTTTGAATTTCGCGCAAAGCTACACGAGGGCTATCTGCGCTAGCCGTCCTTAA
>NW_013672083.1:32834-36527 GCF_000517525.1 Limulus polyphemus | reverse complement strand
CACCGCCAACTCTTGGGCTACTCTTTTACCAACGAATAGTGGGATTGACCGTCACATTATAACGCCCCCACGGCTGAAAGGGCGAGCATGTTTGGTGTGACGGGGATTCGAACCCGCGACCCGCAGACAGCGAGTCGAGCGCCCTAACCACCTGACCATGCCGGGCCCCCAGCTTCTCTACCACCATGTACTCAGTTGAAATGTTCGTTGAGTTTGGAAGGTTTCAAATTTGCATTAGAAAATATCACTTCTCTCAGTTGTACATGTGAACCAAAACGATAGTAATCATCGTTCCACTTTCTTTTCTTCGCCATTATGGATCTCTGAAAACAAAAAAAAACATCATGAGACGTAAATAGTAGGCGTATGTTTGATAAAAAAAATTAAAACAGGAAGAAAGAATCACAATAGTGAATTAATTGAAGATCGTAATTAATATTCTGCTCCCGAATTAAGACGAAGTATTTAGTAAAAACGGCAATGGCAGATGAACAAAAAAAAGTTGTTTTTCTGGACCCTGTCCTCGCACCCCCGACAATTGTATATCGCACTCCAGGTTGGGAACCACTGTTCTAATCAATAATCGTGCATCTTTACAACAGCTCTGCAGCGTGACTTCTGCTGCAAAACGCTCCACTGTAAGGCTTGACGTATTAAAAACAACCACTGCTCCATGAATTTTTCATATTCCATCTACTATACTACGACGACAGTTTTTAAGCGCCCGTTTCAACAGTCTGTTCCAGCAGATAAATCCATAAACGCTGAGTCCTGCGATTGATCTTATGTGTTTGTATGGATTAGCACAAATACTCGTTTTATTCTCCAGTTGCTTGAGGTATGTGACGGTTGAATGATAGATATATCGTGCAAACAACTTGCGTCGTTTTTCCAGACAGATATCCTTTTAATTATGTTGCTTACTTTTGCCTGGGGAAAGTGGACGCGTTGTGTAACTGATCTTTGTGTTTGTGGATTCTTACGATTCTTTCTGGCTAGTCCTGGTGATCCAAGTTGATTCATATTCTTTTGTGTTCTTATGCCATCAAATACAAGGGATATCCCTACAACTTTTTTATCTGAACATATCTTTATGATCAAAGTGTATGATTTTTTATTTTTATTTTGCATCAGAAAGGACTGTTACATACCTTTCCCAAAAATGACGAATTCTTGTTAGCATCGCATTACTTATGAGCTACAAAACAATGCCGAAATGTAGTTTTAATATATGCCGTTCCACCGTGACTTTAAATCAGCTGTAATTGTCACATGACCTGCCGATTTGCATAATGAAAATCGCCTTCCCTGAAAGGGGGCCAGAGGCCGTCTGTATGGGTCACTTGTTTTAACCACTCACGCCACTATACAGTAGTGTGTTGTCTGTCAGTCAGTATACACTAAAATTACGTCACATAACGGACGCTTAACATTGCAATTTGTACTGTAGTGACGTCAGTAAAACGTGCGCATGCCATGAAACACGAGAAGAATTATGCCCTCTGTCGGCTACAAAACAGCATGACATAAGAATGTAAAAAGCAAGAAATAAAAATATTTGTTACTCTTAATTTTGGTTTTATTTACTCTTGAAACAGAACACATTCGGGGACCCTGCGGAAGTACATTTAGTATATAACATGCTTAATCCTTTATTACTATACACTTCGTTGGAGGATCGAGATTTTGGTTTTGGTTGTTTGTTTTGGAATTTCGCGCAAAGTTACTTGATGGCAAAACGCACTAGCCGTCCCTAATTTAGAACTGATAGACTAGAGGGAATACCATTGGAAGTTTGAATTAAAAATGTGCATATTAAAGATCTCGTTTTGGATTTAACTAAATTTAGATTAAATTGGGATATATTTCCTGATGATAAAAACTCTATAAAGGATAACCTAGAAAAATCATATATTCTTATAGATTTTAAACATAAAGTGTATGATGATCTTTTTCTGCCTTCAATCATACATAAAAGTGTTCAAGAAAAAGTATTTCCTATAAAAAAATATTATAACCATCTGTTAGCTTTAGATACAGTAAACCGATAGGACCTTTTATTGTTAACTATAAACAATTCATTGGAAATCTTAATCCAGACACTGATAATTTATCTTGCAAATGTAATAATAATAATATGTTTACTTATTCTTTTCATAAGTATATTATTACTGGTGATTTGAATGTGATCAAAGATATTGATCTTATAAACATTCTAAAGAAAGGAACTAAATTTAGATTGTTAAATAAAACTACAAAGAATCAAATAATACAAAATATATAAAAAATATTGATGAATATATTATAAAAATTAGTAAAATTTTCTATACCTCCCACGATTTTTCTTTGAATGTGAAATTTTTATTATAAATAACATAAGAAAGAAGTTAAGGTATTTAAATGTATCTAATTTTACTATAGATATTTCTTTTCCTACTTTTAAAAGAAAAATCAAAGAAATTCAAAAACTATTATTCAAAGTTATTGCAATCGATAAAGCTGACAGCAACTTTGGATTTATATGTAAAAGATTTTATGCACAGGTTATAATAAATGAAATTAATATAGCAAAAACTTTTACTGAGTTTACCTCAGATAAAAATACACTTATTAATAACTTACATAAAATTATTCAAAAAATGGAATATACCTATTGATTCTAAATATTTAAATTTACTTTTCTTGCACGCAATTCCAAAATTACATAAAACTCTAATTAAGTTTCGATTTATTATAAATTCAGTAAATCCCATTACCAAACTAGTGGCTATCATATTAAATTATATTTTTGATTTACTATTTTCTGAAATAAAACTAAATCTCTAAGTATTTCGAAACATGTTTTCTGGATAATAAAAAACAATACACGGGTATTGGAATGCTTAGAATTTGTAAATTCTTTGAGTTCAGCCTTCTCTATTCTGACATAAGATTTTACTACATTGTATACCAAATTAAATTTAAAAGATTTAATAAAGGTCTTTAATATTATAACAGATGAATTTATAGTTGAAAATATAGCTATTTCTAAATATAAATTTTCAAGTTTACAGTGTAGAATCCTTCTGAATATTTAATAATTATATAACCTTTAATGATAAAATATTTAAACATACAGTAGGCATCTCAATGAGGGCTAATTTCTCTTCAAATATGGCTAACTTGTTTCTTTATTTCTATGAAAATAGATTTATGAACAAAATAACAAATCCTAACAAATATATATTTACTTTCCGTTATATTGACGAGTTAATATTGATTAATAATCCAGAGTTTGAACCATCTGAAATTTATCCTAAACTCGAATTAGAACGTAGTACTAGCAATAGTTTCATAGCACACTTTTTAGATCTAGACATTAACTTGTCAGAAAATAAAGTGCAGTTGGACATATGTGATAAAAGAGGAGAATTTAAATTTTCTATCCTAGGATTGCCCTCTCCAAATAGTGTGGTGCCACATACAATGTTAAAAGGTATATTTATTTCTCAAATTAAAAGATACATAACAGTCTGCAATAAAAACACTTTTTTTGTATATAACGTAAAATTGTTAAAGATAAACTTCTATTGAATGGTTATAATAATTATAAAATTAAATTAATTATTTTATAATAAATTTAATAAATTATTAGAAAGTAAATCATTTACAAACAACTTGACTACAATTATTTCTAACTTGAAATATTAAATT
>NW_013672083.1:24000-32056 GCF_000517525.1 Limulus polyphemus | reverse complement strand
TAGACGGTGAGTAATAGTGGGATCTGGGACGTTGTGGGTTCTAGCACCCAGATCCTACCCCATCTTTTTTCTTTCTCGGTTACATGCTGGCTAGCTCTGCATCTGTTGTTTTGATTATGTCTGATAGATGAAATATCCCCAATACTCTTGGGAGCTATAACCGCAGACATTTTCACTTTAAAAGGATACCTTTATACTTTTGTACAAACGATATAATTTTACATTGTTATATCAGAACTTTGTTGGCGCGTTCACTTACTTACATGTACAATAAATAAATTGTAGTTTATATTATAGTTTCGTCAGGGCTATACAGTGCTGAGTGATCACCTGTACGCTTTTGATGTAATACAGTTTATTTGAAAAATTGTATACATGTATATATATGTATATATATATATATAAACCGAACAATAACAAATATATTCTCAAACATGCTCCTCTCTTTATGTGTTTTTTCTGTTCATGCTCCTATTTCTTTAAGTCAGTCAAAGGAAGAAGACCAGTTTTTATCGTGAAATTCCATCATAAAAAAAGAAACATTATTGTTCTTAAGGTTTTTCCCAGATTGACCGTTCAGCACATATGAAGACTAACGGATCGATGTTGATCTCAATATGAAATTTTACGACTTCCAAACAAATGAATACTTTTCCTGTAATGTACGTTGAAACGAAGCATTTTGATATGTAATTTTTTATTCTCCTATTAACCATTCAGGAGATACATAACGTGACAGACAGATATTCGACTCATATATTTATAGATAAGTAATGCTAATCAGATTATTTCATGTTTATTTTAAGTTATATAATTTTTTATTTTTGCTTGATATCACGTGAAGATTTTGTTTTTTTTTCTTATTTTCAATAATTCAACTTAGGTAGTGTATTTGGAAACCACAAGAGTTGTCAGTTATGTTGTCAACTGTTGATCAACTTACAGTACAGTCTGTGGAATCAGTACCTTTTTATATTTACAAGTTATCGTTACACTTAAATACTTAGGTTTTTAGATATATTGAACAATATAAAAAACTTGAGCTTTCACTGTACATGACAGATTTAACAAGATATTTGTTACCAATTGCTGCATTTAAATCCGGCATTTTTAGCTACGACACACGTTCTGAGGTACAAATTTAGAAATTTAAACATAACATATATCATAGGACTATATGTTGCATTAACACAGGATTATGTGTGTTACATATTACAATTTCAAATGGTCTGAAACCGAGCTAAATGATAATTTAGATTTAATAGTTAAATATATGCCGCTATATCTCCAATTTATGATATTTGCCAACAAGATTGATACACACAGTTTTCTTTTATGCAAATATGTTTTAATGCACAAACAACAATAGAATTTACAATAACAGTTATTATAAATAGTTATTACAAACAATGATTTATATACAAAAATTTTACAAACTTACAAGCAATATAAAGTTTTCTTTCTAGTCTGGAACTTCCTTGATATCTTATCTAGTTAACGTAGTTGGAGTTAACGTAGGTATAATTCACTTAACTGGTAGCTAGCTAGCTTTGTCCTTCGTTATTCACCAGCCACACACGCTGAATTTACCACGATGAAGTTATATAATGTTTTCGTAAAAAAGTTAAATGATTTGTAATGTTCGAACTTCGTAAGTGTTCCTGGTCAAATATCTGAAGTTTTCCGATCGATAAGCATTATAACAATCATAGTTGTAGCTTACGAAGTTTATAGTACACTGACTATAGCAAACTAATAATAGATACTCTTTTTTTGGTGCGTCGCATTGGTTATATTTATAGGCGTGTGGAGAGTTTCTAGAAAATTCAGATTACGTAACAATACAAAACTACATTAAGCATTTACGTACATACATATATTGTTGACTCTTACACTCGAGAATCTTCTACAACTTTAGAGAATAGGCGGGAGTTTCGCAACACATATTTAACATTATAAGCTATGCATATTTCTAAATATAAACTAAATCTAAATATATAATAATAAATCCTTCACATGTGCTGTAACGTTCTTGGTGACGTAGAATGTTTTGATTAATTTTTTGTATAGCTAGGGCATTTTTTTTCTTTAGATATCATATTTTTATTTTAGCAAAAACTACACAATAGGCTATCTGCGGTCTATTTCAGCATTGTAAGTTCGTAAACATACCGCTAACCTATCTGGGGGGGGGGGGGCATTACTTATGAAGAAGTCATGGTTTCATTGTTATGAGTTATATAATCAAATTCATATGTTTAAAACTATGATTGTTCTTACTGCCAACCATGTCTGAACCATTATTTTCTGTGTTTGTTCACTTTGTGCTACACAATAGGCTAGCTGCGTTGTGCCCCACTGCAGGGATCGAATTTCGCGATTTTGCGTTATAAGCCCCCAAGTTTATCGCTTAGCGTGGGGGGGGGGGTAAACTAATTAACCTTAAATTTAAAAGAAATTATATGTATATATTCAACGGCTTTTTATACAGTTTTTGTTGACATTTTTAAAATTCTCTTAGATATCTTCAAACTACTCAGTTTTGTTTTCTGAAAATTATTTTAGCTATTGTAATTATGAAATAAATTCTGATTTCTAGAATTATAAATTTATGCTTCATAAATAAAACCATGGAATTTTCATGTATATAAAGTGCAATAGTAGGTGCAAAAACAGTCTAGAATTTTTTGAAATCATTTATGGAATGTCTTAACGATTTTTTTCGGTCATATGATCCTTAGATTCACGTTTTGTACATTTCTAATGACCACAGCATGGCTGTGTTGTGTTTTTTACCTTCATTTGGAAGAGGGCAGGTGTGTGGAGAGAGAATAAAATCAATTCCTGGCTTCTTAATCAGACCGTGTAGCTGTGATGAGTGAAACAGATCATCTTATATAAGAAACCAGCTTGACCGGTCACTAACACAACTCCACTAAATGACATTAATTAATTTAGTACAGGAGAGAATGTTTTCTTCATTACTTATTCAAACCGTCTCCAAACTTTTATCAACAAAAACACTCTTGCTATTCTGTAAACTATCTCGTCATTTTGTTTTATTCTTTTCTGCACTTAAAAGAACGATTCTCCACTGAAGCATTAGATATTCTAGTAATTTAGTTCCCAGGTGTGTACAGTAAAACTAATCATATAACATAAATTATATAATACGACCCGATCAGCTGATATATCTGGACAAAAACATCTTACACTAAGATGAACATAATTTTTCCATTTAATATTTAGTTGCACACTAATTAAGTTAAAACACACAAAACTATTAAAACGATACAAACAATTTATTTTTTTCCAGTTATTGAGGTTTTCCTTTCAAATTTGAGGAAATAACTGATGAATAAATATACGGTAACACAGATAAGATGTACGAGGATTAAACCTTAATAATCGAGGACTCTTCGTGCATGAATATGACGTTTAAATGGTTAAACCAAGAGGATTTTTTGTTTGTTTGTTTATTTGCTGTTAAGCAAAAGGTACACAATGAGCCGTGTTGTACCCACCACGAGTATCGAAACCCGGTTTTAAGCGACATAAATCTTCAGATTTGCCGCTGGGCCCCTTGGGGAGGGGCACACGGAAGAGTCAAATATTCACTAAAAAGTACGTTTTGTTAATAAATATCAAGTATTTAAAGAAGCTGTAGGTCAATGGTTCGAAATTAGGGACAACGTCATGCTACCTGGCGGCGCACGACAAACATGCTGCGACTGGACCCCATAAGTGGAAGAAAGAAGAACCTGTGCTAAAAAACATTTAGCTTACAACCATAACCATTTATCGTCTACTCGACACTATAGCAACAGTGTAGCAATTAGGGACAACGTCATGCTACCTGGCGGCGCACGACAAACATGCTGCGACTGGATCCCATAAGTGGAAGAAAGAAGAACCTGTGCTCATTTAGCTTACAACCATTACCATTTACCGTCTACTCGACACTATAGCAACAGGGCAAAACAACGTAAGCCTAATTCAGTTAATTAGAATACTTATAAGAATGTGAATTGAGTAATCTTGTTATCCTGAGTCTTTCTCGAATCTATAGACTTTAGTCTTGAGAAAGTATGTTTCCTCAAAACGTCGCCAAATGAAATATTTTAATAAAGTTACTTTATTTGGGGTAAATAAGGAAGTTTAATATTTAGTTTGTCAATAATAATTCGATTCTCTGTTAATCAAAGATGTATACAGAAGAGAAGTCTCCCCCCCCCCCCCCACACACACTAGTGGCTGGGCGATACGCTTTAGAGCTTATAACGTTAACTTTCGGGGTTGGATTCCCCGCGGTGGACACAGCGTACATAGCCCATTATGTAGCTATGCGCAATAGTTAAGCGGATATAACGAAGTTGATTATACTGCCAATGACGTTTATTCGTAGATGACCTTCACGCTATTTGTAAACGTGTAGTTATAGGGTCCATTGACCAGAGAGTATTTTTTTATATGATTAAAATGCAAGACAAGAAAATACTCGTAATAAACTTGTACATAAAGCCTTAGGGAATTTCTTCGAGAGTTGCTTCTAATTAATAAGGGAGTAGTGGTTTGTAAAAACACTTAAGTTTTGGTTTCGGTTAAACGTGATGTTGGATTACCATAAATATTCATTTGAACTATCATGAGTGATACTTGTAGTAACTTTCATAAGTCTGATATATTAACGGATAACATATCCACATCAGTCCATGGTCGAAATATGTTGTTTATTTTCCGAGCAAAAAGTTAACATTTACAGTCTTGAGTCTAAATAAGCAAGGCAGACCCTTCATCAACAGAATAGGGTAAGTTTATTTGATGATTCGGTACTTTTTTTCTTTTTTCCGGTAATTATAATGAATTTAATTAACTTACTTGTGTTTCATTACAGTGTTTCCACATCGTTAGGACCTCTTACATCCGTGAGGTGGTTGGGGTATCTACGACCTTGGGGCATGTAAAAAATGTTTCTTGTTTGTATATAACACATAAATAGCAAAGTTCAAGAAAGATAAAACGCCTAATTAATAGAATATTTGAAACTTCTAGAAGTGGTGCTGGAACTCGAGCAGTTTTCTATCTAAGTCCAGCAGGCGTAATTATACGGAATTTCAATGGTTAGAATAAGGAGCGAGCATAAAACATTTGACGATTATTCGAATGCAAGTAATTTATCGAAAAAAAACCAACAAACTGTATCTGCGATACATTTAAGTACTAGTTTCAACAATTAATTAATATTATGAACATAAAAACAAACAATTTTATATTTCATCTTAACCGCTCATCTCTTTCATCACCAGAACGGCGTGCTTTCACATTTCGCTGTATAGCAGGATTATAAATTTGATGGCAGATTGATCACAAACATACAGAGGTTCAAAGCTCTATCCCACACCTGCATACAGATAAATATAGATGCGGACAAAAAAGGCTTGCTATTAAACCCGATGTTTTTCTTACTTTCTATTTGTATATTATAAACATTAAAGATCGAAGCCAATTCCATAAGGCGAATGCTGGCGAACAATTCTAAACAGTAATTACAGTAATCATATAATTTACATCTGCAAAAAAAAGTTTACAGCTCCTTCTCTAATCAGTGGCACTGAACGTTTCAAACGAAACAAAAATGCAGAAGCAAACATGACAGTATCGATCACGTTTCTGCTCGAAGCAGCTGTAGAAATTAGCAAGTTTAGTACCTTAAAAAGCTAGACAAAAAATGGCCAATGACGTACCTTCTCAAATTTGTTAGTGATTGTGCGGTAGTCACATAATTAATACCTCGCGCCAACTTCGACGAAGCATTTATGTAAAAATGTCTGCGCTTATATATGTAGATATATATATATATATTTACAGTAATTATTATATATATATTATTTTGTGTGTGTGTACTTACATACGTAAATTCTCTCCTTGTTCAAACGCATGATTTATAGCTTCGGACACAAAACAAGTTTCGACATTACAATTATCTCGAGTAAGTTTCCGCAACTTTTTTGACAAAAGAATAATTTGAATTTCTACGCTGGTTGGATGAGAGCTCGAATGTTAAAACGTGTTTTCTCATTGATGACTTTATCAATTCAAAGATTTTATTCTATCACTATAAAAATAGCCACAATGGAAACGTAGAAAATATTGTATATATTTTTTTCAAGTTTCATGTTATATCGGCAAGGATTCATATTATTCACTCTTTATAAAGTAAGTTCGTAGACATCCGTTCCTTGAAACAAGATATCTAACTGTTTATAAAGTAAGTTCGTAGACATCCGTCCCTTGAAACAAGATTATAACTGTTTATAAAGTAAGTTCGTAGACATCCGTCCCTTGAAACAAGATATATAACTGTTTATAAAGTAAGTTGGTAGACATCACCCCTTGAAACAAGATATATAACTGTTTATAAAGTAAGTTGGTAGACATCCACCCCTTGAAACAAGATGTATAACTGTTTATAAAGTAAGTTCGTAGACATCCATCCCTTAAACAAGATATATAACTGTTTATAAAGTAAGTTCGTAGAACATCCGTCCCTTGAAACAAGATATATAACTGTTTATAAAGTAGGTTCGTAGACATCCATCCCTTGAAACAAGATATATAACTGTTTGGCTAGCGGTTTATAATTGTCTGTTTCGGTGCTTTAGAAACACTCCTCGATTTTGGCCAACCGATGGAACGTGTCTATGGCTTGGGTAATAGTTCAGGTCCAGTCTTCGCCTCTTGTCTACCAGTTAGTGATAATCTGTTTACATTATATATTAGCTGACTAAGTTACTAATCTGTTTACATTATATACTAGCTGACTAAGTTACTAATCTGTTTTCATTGTATACTAGCTGACCAAATTACTAATCTGTTACTATTCCTGACTGACCTAGAACAACAAGTTTTACCTTCACTCTTAGAGTACACTCACAGCCCTGGTTTTGCGTCAAAGAATCACAAAATACGAATTTCCAGATTCACAATACAGGCATGCTAATCATTAGGTCACACCGGCCTCGCTTTGTTTAGGCAGTTATTTATGTTTTTTTTTTTTTTTTCATCAATAGAGCACAATTCATCCGGAGTGATCTGTTTAGTGTGTGGCAGTTAGTTTAATAATTCTTTGTTTCTCTATACTTCTGAGACAATAAGAGGTTGTTAATATTTTTTATTGTATTTATTTATTACTTCTCGAACAATATTTTCTGTTTTGTTGTACTGTAGTATTTACTAAGAACTTGAATTTAACAAAACTAGAATTGCTCATTTCTTGCACTGTTTAAAATGCGTACATTTTAAAACTGAAGTTTTCGCTTGTTCAGTTTACTTTGTAATCTTCCTTACTCTTTCAATAATTTATTTCTTTTGAAAACTTTGGAGATTAGAATCATTTTAAGCTACTGGTCATATAAAAAAATAGGGTTATCCTGGGTCATATGAAGATGTCGTAGTTAGCAAATTTAAAACTACCAATTATTATTTTTTCAATAAAAGACAAAAAAATATCTTGTATACGTTTCTGCTTGAAAGATAATGATAAACAGTAAACATCTAGACTTCAGAAACTTTGTCACAGTGAAAAATACGTATGCCGCTAGTATACTAAAAATTCACTTACCGTGCTTGTTACTCTAACAGTATCTTAAGGGCGAGTTCTCTCACGTGGGCAAGAAAACAAACATTTATCGAAAACGATTTATGGGATTGTGATGAGTGACCTGCCTCATCAAGTCATTGAGAAGTGTTTAACTACACATTTCTCTGTACGAGTCTTTATGAGAGAGGTATTGTTGACAACCACAGTTCCAATACTGTTAACACTTTCGGCAGTTATTCAAGAATAGAAGCAGGTTTGTGGCTTACGTGTGAAATATAAAAAAAATTCACTCGAGGAACAATTTGTTTTAAAAAGATAAATGAAATATACACCTGGAAAAAAGTTAAGCACCTCCGTGTTTTTTTCAAGTGATTCAGATTCGACGTTCTTGTGACTGATTATAAATTACCATTCAATATAAACGTATTTATCAAATGAAATTATGCATTATTGGGC
>NW_013672083.1:22222-23443 GCF_000517525.1 Limulus polyphemus | reverse complement strand
AAGCAGATTTGTGGCTTACGTGTGAAATATAAAAAAAAAATTCACTCGAGGAACAGTTTGTTTTAAAAAGATAAATGAAATAGAAACACAAAGCTTCATGGAAATCTATCAAAAACTTTCTACATTTCTTTTACGTATTAAACGTTTGATATTGTAAAATATATTGAACATAATTACAGAGTTTCTAATTAAGCTACTAGAATGTTAAGTACATTGGTTGAATAATTTTAAATGAAACTAATTTATGTGTTTTTTTTCTTCAGTGTCCAAGACATAGAGGTCGCTTTTATCATAATGCTGTTCTATCCGTCTTATACATAATGCCCGCTCCCTAGTAGCTCAGCGGTAAGTTTAAAGGCTTATAACGCTAAAAACTGGGTTTCTATACCTGCAGTGAGTACAACACAGATAGTCTATTGTGTAGCTTTGTGCCTAATTACAAATAAACAAAAACAAATTTATATATGCCGAACCTTTTGAACGTGATGTCAGTAAGAATCCAAAGGATCCCGATGAAAGCAACCTTTGTTTAATGAAGTAACCTACCAGCTACCAGTGTTAAAAGAAGAAACATTTATCACTGTAATACAAGTCTGATAAATCAGATACATCCAATACTTAAATCTGAATCCACACTTGTAAAAACAATACAAGGTTTAATCTAGTCTTAGCTATAGAAACAACTGTTAAAATGAGTGTTATAAAATGTTGGGGTATGTAAAGAAACAAATACATTAGATAAGTCAGCAGATTAATTTTTTTTAGAGTTAATTAAGCTTTTACGTTATTTATGTTACTGATGTAGTAATGATTATCGAAAAATAGCTGAGACACTGCTACAACCATAAAATAATTTTCCTTATTATTTTGTTGATAGGTATCAATTGATTTTACATCAGTATTGATTATCAAGTTAGTATTATTTGAAGAAGAAAACGTTTTTTATTCGACTTTTCTCCAAATGTTTCGGTATTGTTGCGTCAGCGAGGTCACGTGACTAGTATCACGCCACCTCCTTCTAGAAATATCCTGTTCCTTCGTGAATTGTCGGGAGATTACTAGATTGGGGGTAGTCTGGTATATATAAGACGCTCACAACGTGACGGAACAAGGTAATGAGTAATTGAATGTATGCGGACAGAGTATTGTTGGTCACGTGAGACGTGGGTTATAGCGTTGTTATAGAGCGACTGTTGAAATTTAAGTGTATCGTAAAGTTGT
>NW_013672083.1:18820-21286 GCF_000517525.1 Limulus polyphemus | reverse complement strand
AACTACTCCCTCCTTCATCAGTCATATACATTCTGATGACTATGGTTACACAACATTGCCCGATTTCCATTGTAACCAGGAACTACTCCCTCCTTCATCAGTCATATACATTCTGATGACTATGGTTACACAACATTGCCCGATTTCCATTGTAACCAGGAACTACTCCCTCCTTCATCAGTCATATACATTCTGATGACCATGGTTACACAACATTGCCCGATTTCCATTGTAACCAATTTCTGCAAAATACGACAAGGTCAATCTTTGACAAACTTTCCGATCGATCGATGACCTTCCACTGTATGTAGATTTCCAAAACCAGGTTTAAGCAGACCAATGGCAATGGTGCAAAAGCCCATAGGAGCTGCATATAATTTTTCGAGTTTTGGTTGGAAGCTCGTGAACTTTCGGGTTGAGAGTTTTGACAACTTCAAGTTTTTGTCTATTATCTTGATACAAGAACAGGCGATATGCTTAGTTTCATTACAGTAACTTTAAGGTTGACAGGTTCTTCTTATAACTATAGTTCGGTATTGGTTAGAAGTATAGTTTCGGAAAACACTGAAGAATCCATTCTTAGAAGTGTTTTGTCTTTTTTTTCCCTAACTCATTAAAAGCTCTCGCTGAACGAATATTTACCTTGGGAAGGGGCTGTAACATAGTCTTCAACCTAGGAACTCTCGACAGCATTGCACTGTCGAACGATCGGAAACGTGCAGTGAACTAAATACGTATGAGGTAAATATGTCGCATCACGGTTCGTATCCGCGGCGATACGTCGCAACATTAGCATATATAAGCATTTATTATGAAGTACGATTAACTTTCTGTTTCTGGAGGATAAGGAACTATCTATAATTCAAATAATGCTATTTTAATGCAAGTACGCCGTCTAGAAAATCGAAAATGTTAAATGTAGTTTTCCGCTCGCCATGGGCTTGGCATGACCTGGTGGTTAGAGTACTCGTTATCACATATGTTCACTCTTTCAGCCATGGGGGCGTTAAAAGTGATAGTCAGTCCACCAATCGTTGATAAAGAGTAACCCAAAAGCTGACGGTAGATGGTGTTGACTAGCTGCCTTCCCTCTAGTCTATCTCTTCAAAATTAGGGACGGCTAGCGCAGACAATCCTCGAGCAACTTGCGTGAAATTAAAACAACAAACAAATCATTTGCCATATACATCAGCTATCAATATGGCGATTTGTTAGGCTTGGATGCTGATCTTTACGACCATTTAATGTATCAGTCATATCTGATTGAACGTTTCATAACAGAAGAAAAGCAAAATGCCTCATGCAAGTTATCGTAGCTTGAATGTTGCTACTAGGTTCATTAGAATAAAGGTTACAAACCGTTTTGTACCTCGACAATGACCACAAATTTTTAAATGAAAATGTGGTTTTTGTAAAGTTTTGTTTAATCCTATGTTCATCATTGTAACAAATTTGTTACTTCACTTTAAATTAAACAAATATTTTTTATTGAAGATTATCTGAACCGAAGTGACAGCAAAACTAAAGCACTTCAGATATTTTCATCTATAAACTTTCTTGTTTATTTATTTTTCATGTGAAATGACAACTAACAAAAATGTTATTGCTGGCTTACAACCAGCAGCTGAAGTAATCACGAGGCGTCGCGTGCCGGGTATGTTTAAAACGTTTCTCTTAAGCCCTGCTTTCATCAGTGAACTCGTGAGATCAGTTCAAGACATCTATGAAAGATAAACGAAGCTGTCAAAGCCAAATGATTTAGTAAGTCATTCCGGCTCTTTAAAGCACGGCTGATAAACGAGTAATAAGTCTTCTATCCAGAGATGAAAAATTCATCCCCCCTTCTTGTTTTCACACCATGCTTGCTACGTCATTCAATGTTTAAAACCTATCTAATCAGCTGTTCTAAATTCTACGAATCTTACAATAAGTATAAGTTTCGTGCACTTATATATATATATATGGCATTTCAATCTGAAAAGCACTTTAAGGGACATATGGGCCAAACGTTCAGAAACCTAAGACTTAAGCATGGCTAACTTAGACTACTGCTGGTTAGAGGGAGGAAAACCAACCAGCAGCACTCGCCGTCTTCGCGGCTACTCTTAATCGAATAGTGGGACTGACTTTCACAATTACAGCTGGAAGAGCTAATCAATGATTTATATACTGTAAGGTGAGACATTAATATTATAACATAATGTCCCCTACAATTAAATGATCGATTTCTTTCCCTTTTTACATGCCCACAACACCAATAATAATAAGAAATAACATATCATACGTCATTCCAGCTTTTTAAAGCACAGCAGATAAGCAAGTATTAAGACGGTCATAAGTCTTATTATACCTTTAAATAACTAGAAATTGTTTGTTTGTTTGTTTTGAATTTCGCGCAAAGCTACACGAGGGCTATCTGCGCTAGCTGCCCTAATTTAGCAGTGTAAGACGAGAGGGAAGGCAGCT
>NW_013672083.1:10673-17989 GCF_000517525.1 Limulus polyphemus | reverse complement strand
AATATATAACACTGTGCTTCGTAACATCCTAGTTGAAGGTTAAAACCGAATATATAACACTGTGCTTCGTAACATCCTAGTTAAAGGTTAAAACCGAATATCTAACACTGTGCTTCGTAACATCCTAGTTAAAGGTTAGAACCGAATATCTAACACTGTGCTTCGTAACATCCTAGTCAAAGGTTAAAACCGAATATATAACACTGTGCTTCGTAACATCATAGTTTAGTGTTTAGTTTTAGTAAATGTTTTTTGTAGTATGAGTTAAAAACAATAAAATAAATCAAATCGTAAATACTAGTATTCTAAGCATGATGAATAATTAGCGTCGTACCAAGAAAGTCTTCAACTCAGCTTACAAATAATTCATAATCAACTTTCGTGTACTTGTTATTATCTTTTTTCAACCATGAAGAAATTCTATAAGTTCATCCATACAATTTAATGTTTTGAAAAATATTAAAACAATACTACTTTGTACTACAGAATGTGTAAAAGTAGTTTAAACGGAGTTAATACGTATTATATTAGATGGATGTGAACAACAACAGTCATGTAGTCAAATATTTCCAAACGTGGTACGATGAAACACATTTTAAATTTTCACCAATCTCATTTCCAGCTATGAAACTATGGGGGAGAGGGGTTCGAACGACCACCCCAATATTTTAAAAAATCTCAAAATCCATTAATTTCCAAATTATTAAAAAAAAATAAACACTTGAGCTTTATGCAAATTATTAAAATTATTTAGGTGAAAAGGTTCGTTTGTTTGTTTGTAATTAAGCACAAAGCTACACAATGGGCTATCTGTGCTCTGCCCACCACGGGTATCGAAACCCGGATTCTAGCGTTGTAAGTCCGCAGACATACCGCTGTGCCACTGGGGGGCAGGTGAAAAGGTTCACATTTTCATAGAAACCCCCCCCCCCAACACACACACTTGTTGCTGGATACGCCCCTGAGTAGAGAGATCAGTACATATTTAAAAGATTGATATTTGTATGTAATAATTTTTACGTAAAACTGAAAGTCACTAAGACGTAAATCCGTTTAAAAATCATATTTTAATTCTGTATTGTATCACTTTTCTATTCATGAACCCACTTGAAGTAAATATATATATTGGAGATGGCTGATATGGGTATACAAAACGTTTATTTAAAAACACAAGACAAGTAACAACGTTTCAACCTCCTTAGGTCATCGTCAGGTTAAAAATGAGATTTGAAAAAGTGACTGTTATCGATCACGTGCCGTGGAGACGACAGTAATGATAGCTGTAAGATTTTAGGGGGGCGTTGTATGTATTTAATATATTATTTATGGTAGTTAACATTGAGGAATAATTAGTATAGATATAAAACGCGTTATTCGGTTGTGGTTCAATGTTAGTTTAAGTTCTTGTATTAGAAGAGCTTCTTTGAGTTTTCATTTGTTTACTTTGATTTCTTTGCTTAATATTTCAGTGTTTTCTAAGGACTTCATCAACGTGAGTAAATTTCCTGCAAAAACCGCCGAGAGAATTATTTATAGAAACCACAACCAACAACACAATGGACAGCTAACCAACAATTCGAAAGTCAATGAAACAACTCAACAAAACACTACACTGTTACGTATCTTACATCCCAGATATTAGCGACAAAAGAACATTTGGAAAAAAAAACTCATAACCAAACATAACATTTCAATAAATGCTAAATTCATTCAAAAACCAAGTACCAAATTAAAATATATACTATGTAAAAACTACTCTGACAAATGCAATACTAACGTTATTTTTAAAATGCAATGTAACAACTGCTGTGATTTCTATATCGGAGAAACAATCCGAAAAATTCAGTGAACACAAAAAAATAACCCTTCCACGTTTCTGAACATTGTATCTCAAATAACCACGGTATAACCATAGAAAACACTAAAATATAAAACAAAGAAAACAAACAAAAAATTAAAGAAGACCTTCTTATACAAGAACTTAAACCGACATTGAATCAGCACCGAGTAACATATTGATTATTCCTTAATGATAACTACCATAAATAATATATTAAATATATACAACGCCCTCTACAATCTTACAACTATTATTATTGTCGTCTTTACAACACGTGATCAATAATGGTCACTTTTTAAAATCTCATTCTTAACCCGATGATGACCTAAGGAGGTCGAAACGTTGTTACTTGTTTTGTGTTTTTTAAATAAAAGGTATTAGTACCGATATCAGCCGTTTCTAATATATATATATATATACATTTCTATGTTCTTTTCACCATGGTTAAACATTATAATGCTGATATTTAACATCCTTTCACCCTTCATGTTGTAAAACCTGTTATATTAATAAAGGTAAATTACGTTTATAAAAAAAACGAGTTTCTTTCCTTGATGTAATCGCAGACTACTTGTGTTTTTCCGTTGGTTATATTTTATAATATCTTAATTTGGCTACAGATGGCGCTGCATAATTCATACTAAGCTATTTAATCACGGTCTCGTTTGGGATTTTCCCCCAATGGCTCAGAAATAATCTCTGAGGACTTATAACATTTGAAATTCGTGTTCAACCGCTGAGGTTGGATCAGCACAGTTAGCCGTTATGCTGCTTTGAGCAAAACAACAAGAAAATGTGGAATTGGTACACTGCCCGGATAATACTCAAAGAATTTTTCTTCTTTTTAGGAAAATTCATAAATTATTGGAAACGATACAGTTCTCCTAACATTTCTACTACAAATTAAATAACTGCATTTAAAGTTCTTTTTTTATGTCGCGAAATTATCTCCTCATAAAATTAAAAGTCATTTTCAGCACTTACAATATCCAGAAGGTATGCTCCAAACTGAAGCTAAAAATAAATAAATTACTAACACAAATACAATCACATACTTATAGCGTCAAATATACGTACTTATTTTATAGTAGGTTTTTAAACAACGACAACTATTAAATAAACGTATCTAAAGTGACTACTTATTAGTTAACTTATCAGAACTTTTTAATTGTACCCAGCTCATAACAGAAATAACTATTGAATAGCGTTCAAACAATAATATAACAGGATAGGTTGAAGAAACCACACTAATATGTTAGGATTTTCCTCAGAAAATTCGAGAGTAATTACTACCCGTGGCTCAACAGTAAGTTTTGGGGATTATACCGCTAAATTAGAGATTAGATTACTGCTTTGCAGATGATGCAGACATTCAATTGTGTAGCTTTTCGCTTAACATCAATACAAATCGACAGCAACTCAAACATATAAATAAATACGAATACAGCTAGATAGTAAAGTGCAAGTCGTATTAGCAACTGTGGAATACGCTTAATTAAAAGTGTTCGATTTTGTATTAGATTTTTCGCTCAAATTTACACAAGAGCTATATACCAACTTACACAAAAACTATATTCCAACTTACACAAGAGCTATATTCCAACTTACGGAAGAGCTATATACCAACTTATACAAGAGCTATATACCTATACTCTTGTGTAAGTTGGTATATGACTCTTTTGTAAGTTAGTATATACTCTTGTGTAAGTTAGTATATACTCTTGTGTAAGTTGGTATGTAGCTCTTGTGCAAATAGGTATATAGCTCTTGTGCAAGTAGGTATATAGCTCTTGTATAAGTTTACTACCTTACACAAGAGCTATATACCAACTTGCACAAGAGCTACATACTAACTTACACAAGAGTATATACTAACTTACACAAGAGCTACATACCAACTTACACAAGAGTATATATTAACTTACACAAGAGTATATACTAACTTACACAAGAGCTATATACCAACTTACACAAGAGTATATACCAACTTACACAAGAGTATATACTAACTTACACAAGAGCTATATACCAACTTACACAAAAGCTATATACCAACTTACACAAAAGCTATATTCCAGCTTACACAAGAGCCATATACTAACTTACGCAAGATCTATATTCCAACTTGCACAAGAGCTACATACCAACTTACACAAGTGCTACATACTAAGTTACACAAGAGCTACATACTAAGTTACACAAGAGCTATATACCAACTTACACAAGAGTATATAATAACTTACACAAGAGCTATATACCAACTTACACAAAAGCTATATACCAACTTACACAAAAGCTATATACCAACTTACACAAGAGCTGCATAACAACTTACACAAAAGCTATATTCCAGCTTACACAAGAGCTATATACTAACTTACGCAAGATCTATATTCCAACTTGCACAAGAACTACATACCAACTTACACAAGAGCTACATACTAAGTTACACAAGAGTTACATACTAAGTTACACAAGAGCTACATACCAACTTACACAAGAGCTACATACTAAGTTACACAAGAGTATATACTAACATACAAAGAGCTACATGATAAGTTACACAAGAGTATATACTAACATACACAAGAGCTACATGCTAAGTTACACAAGAGTATCTACTAACATACATAAGAGCTACATGATAAGTTACACAAGAGTATATACTAACATACACAAGAGCTACGTACTAAGTTACACAAGAGCTATATACCAACTTACACAAGAGCTATATACCAACTTGCACAAGAGCTATATACCAACTTACACAATAGCTATATACCAACTTGCACAAGAGCTATATACTAACATACACAAGAGTTATATACTTACTTACTTAAGAGCTATATACCAACTTACACAAGAGCCATTTGCGCATAGCCGTTCCTAAGTATGAACTAACAGAATAGAGAAAGGGCAGCTAGTCAACAGCTCCAAGTCTTGGACACTTCTTTCAGACCGGATAGTGAGACCTGGCCGTCACTTTTATAGTGGGTTCAAGTGCCCAAAGTGCGAAACACGTTTTCGCTGCGAGAGGGCGTAAAGAATGTATACTCGGATTCATGGGCCGTGGACACTAACCAATAAACCATACATACTCTTAACGTATTTTACCAGTTTAGTGTTTGTTTTACTCGAACTTGTGCTCTCATATGAAACAACAGACCGTTAGTTTGATAAACAATAAATTTCTAGTTAGTACACCGGGAGTCATAGATTTTAGAAGAAGAAAAAAGCCATATTACTAACTTCGACTCATTACTGTGAGAATTAGCAAAGGCGGATATTTTGCCTGATAACGGTGATTTCGGCAACTTATGTACATGGGTATCGAAGCATGACCTGCTAGAACGAGGGGATTTAATTAAACAATAATGCTGACCACTAGGCTGTGGCGAACTGCAAAGATAGACATTAACTCAAATTCTCGTGTAATTGCGTGTTTCTGCAATGAAGTGATCTGTGCATCGTCTCCTGGGGCTAAATAGGTGTATTATTTCCGGCGATATTTAGAAGAAGGAAAAAAACTGCGTGTAAGCGTATGTAGTTAGTTATTGAATTTCAGGAATAAGGGGATAAGCTTTCCTCGAAGCTCTCCACTACGGACGAGTTACTTACAAACTTGAGCTCATTTTTCTTTTGTGTCTTTGTGTCCTTCATAGTTTGCATCTGGAAGACACTTTTACCCGTTTTAATTACCTGCACCTCACTGTCTTAGCACCGTATACTTTCGCATTAGCCGTTCTTTGTAAAATTATAGATGACCATTGCATTTTGGTTGTATGTAGTCTGAGTTGTAGTATGATTTAAAATTGTGCGCACTTTTTAGATGTCAGTTTAACAGTAGCTCACAAAAATCATATTCGGTTACACAAATCTATGTAAGTATACTAAAACTGAATATAACTTGTAAAACAAGACAATGAGATTATTCATCACAAGAACTAAAAAACAAGCGTACATTTTGTGACTCCTTTACCGTATCTATATGTTTCAGAAGATGATTATAAGTTATAACTTTAACGTAAAAAACATGGGTGGCAGATATACGTGTTTACAAAAATCTAAATTTAACAGTAAATGTTATTTAAAAATTATGAGATCACCTCGTAGAGTGTACTTACAGCGAGTTAGAACTTTGTAAAACATTCATGAATTTAAAATGTTTCTTTTAATTTGGGTATCTTACTTACTGAACAACATAGAAAATTTAGAAAGTACACAATTAGGGTTCAATCATTAGAGCAATTTTTATCTCACTGATCCCCTGAAAGAAACGCAGTTTAATTTCGTTTATAAATATTAAATAATAAAAATCATGCTGTATTCCAACACTACACTTAAGTTTAATACTTGTATACATAATTAAGTAATCTAACCTATATGAAAGTCACTGGAGTGCAAGGGGGCAGCGAGGGTATGTGTGCCTTGAATCCTTATAAGTGTAGTGAGTGTTGGTATAATAAGCCTAATGTAAAGACGTAGTGTGGGATCATCTAGCCTAGAGTTAAGTGTATAAAATTTAGCATGAAAGTAAAAATATCGATTCAATTGTAAACCTAAATTGTTTCTGAATTAAGCTATTTTCTGTTATATCACTAACGTTTTTAATAAAAACAAACAAACATCTTTAATTAACGGAGACTCTAACTTGAGAAGTCACAAATATTTTCCAGTTTTGTTGTATATACATTTCATTTTATACTTTCGGTACATGGACTAACAACAATATTAAGTTATACGTTTGTTGCTAAGCGCTACGTTCCAACAATGGCTTTTATGTCATGTTGCTTAGGAACAAAAGTATAGCCTAATATTGTTGTTAGTCTATGTACTGAAAGTATAAAATGAAATGACAACAAAATTAAAAAAAATTTTCTTAATTTAGAGTCTCGGTTGATTAAAGAGGTTTGTTTTTTATTAAAAATGTTGGTGATATAACAGAAAATAGCTTAATTCAGAAACGATTTCAGTATAAAATTGAATTGATAGTTTTACTTTCATGATAAATTTTATTCACTTGTCTCTAGGCAAGGTGATCCCACACTACGTCTTTACTTTAGGCTTATTATACCAACAGACACTACATTTATAAGGTTTCACGGCACCCCCGGAACTAAAATCGCAATGGGCAAACAGTAATCGAACTATTCTATCTGGATAAATTCATTTTGGCTTTTATTGGTCCTCTATTTCGAGAAATCAAGCGTAACACGACGTGACACACACACACTGGCTCTTATATAGGCCAAACACGCCATGAATTCATTTCATAAGTGATCTTAATTTTGATTGGCTCACAAAGGAATTTACCGACGTTTGACTGCCTCCACTGCACTTTTCTGCCTCTTTGTTGGTCAAGCTTGATTTCACAAAATTTCTTTATTTCAGTTAGCTATGAAATGTGAGGTTAGGCTATACTATGAGATGGCGTACTTGCCTCGTCATATTTGATGGACTATACGCTAGGGAGATT
>NW_013672083.1:6846-10497 GCF_000517525.1 Limulus polyphemus | reverse complement strand
AGATGGCGTACTTGCCTCGTCATATTTGATGGACTATACGCTAGGGAGATTTATAAATTTTATGCATTACTTAATCAGTGGTCGAGTCGAAGGGGAATGCCGTTACCATTGATAAAATGAACATTTATTTCTTGCAAACAATCAAGCGCAAGTGGAACATTCGAAGAGTGAGAACACTGACTGGCATAGCCTCAATGTGTACAGCTATAGTCATACTGATTCTATCTGTACCATTGATAAAATGAACATTATTTCTTGCAAACGATCAAGCGCAAGTGGAACATTCGAAGAGTGAGAACACTGACTGGCATAGCCTCAATGTTTACAACTATAGTCATACTGATTCTATTTGTAACCTTGATAAAGTTAGTCTTTAGTTTTGCTCTTGATGTTTGTTTTATGTAAAATTTTTCTTAAATCTTAATTTTCATCTAACTAGTGATTGTTCAATGAAGTAATTCAATTCATATATAATTGTATTTATATGAGAGTGTCTTTATAACCCGATCTTATTTCGAAAGGTTAGACCTTTATTGAAGAGGGACAAACTTTCATTATGTTCATGGAGTTCCGTTTGTTAAGTAGTTACAGTTCAAGCATTGAGCGAGACAGGTTTGTTTGGTAATCAATCATAATGGTGTACGTTTTCTTCCATTTTTATGAAAGTGTTTAACTGTAATTTGTAAAATTCAGTTACAATAAAGATACAATATTACACTTTAATTTGTTTTTGTTGTCCTTGAGATATTGTTCCTGATGTGAGTAGTGAAGAGGAAGAAAATGTACAATTCTGTGTTATAGTCATAATTTTTTCTGTTTTTTTTTTAATTTTTGATTTTCTTTAAGGAAAACTCGAAATATATAGATGGCGTTCCTGTTATAAAAACTTGGCTTAAGACATTTTACTCACCAGTCCTATTAATAAGCAAAAAATCGAATATTATGGGATAGTGAGATTAACCAAAATAAATGTTAATGCTTGCCACAACTTAACATAACCTTTACGTAGTCAAGTTTTCATAGTGTATATATTTTAAAATAGTTATAAGAGACGGTTGTCAAATTAAGCCGCTTAAAATCTTTTGTTGAAAGGATTGTTGTGGTTAAGGATTTCCTCGCTTTCATTGATTGTTATGACACTAGAATTTTAATTCAAAGCTTTCTCTAATTTTTTAACGGCTCATATAACCCAATTATTTAGTAGTAGCTTTTGCACGCTTCTCAGCACTTTTAAAGTGTTTTAAGAGAGTTTAGAAAGAATGTAAAGATAATTTTTTTTTTCCCATTACGTGCTACACTTGATTTCATGCTCAAGTTTTGTGACATTTTTAACATGCTACTTTAGGTTTCATCTTCAAACCTTGATATTCTTTCTAAACACGTTACTTTATTTTATATATATCGTGAACCATGGTGTTTGTCCGTACGTTTTTCTTTTTCCCGGTTACGGCAGGCGCTTCCCGCGCTGCGTTTGAAAAGCTGCGCACGAAGCCAAAACTCAATATTCACTTTTGAAATGACGGGAGAATAGGCATGAATAATGTTAATGCCAAATTTTATTTCGCACATAATATATTCTACACTAAATTGTTAGGAATTAATCACACTATCATTCACATTTCAAAATGTGACGTAACTTAAAATATGGAAATGTAAATTTACCGTACGTTATTGTTGAGCGACTCATCTTATGACTGAAATGCTCAACAATTACTTTTCACGGTGGGTTGTATAAGTAGTTCAGAGTTTTGGCTCTGAGTGAAGTCAGGAGTACAACACAATTAACCTTTTTAAAGCCCATAAAATAATTTAAACTGATAGACTTTTCTCGTCACTGGGGACGGGTACTTTTGCTTGTGTTTTATAATCAATGTTATGCTTTCTAAACACGTCTTATTAGACTTCATGCTCAAGACATGAAAGGTTTTCTTAAACATGTTACACATGATTTCATGCTCAAGTCTTGGGATGCTTTCAAAACCTGATACACTTGTTTTCATTTTCAAACACTGAGATACTTTTCAAAACATGATACACTATTTCATGTTCAAACACAAAATTACTTTAAAAACATGATACACTTGGATTCATGTTCAAACACAGAGATACTTTAAAAACATGATACACATAGTTTCATGTTCAAACACAGAGATACTTTAAAAACATGATACATTTGGTTTCATGTTCAAACACTGAGATTCTTTCAAAGCATCATACACTAGGTATTCCCTAGACATGTTGCACTGAGTTTCAAGCTCAAACCTTGAGGTAGTTTCTTAATATATTATAATTGATTTCATGCACAAACCTTAAGATGCTTTCTAAACGCGTTACTTTACGGTTTCATGCTCAAACCTTGTGGTGGTTTCTAAACATGCTACTTTAGGTTAACATAACATAATGTTTTGAGACTACAAAGGACCTATTGGTGCACCTTGGCTGTCCCATCCTCTAAACTAACCTAAAACTATTATATAAATAAATTTAAAAAAATCTTAAAGCCAGCCTTTATCATTCACATAGTTATCAAGCCTTCTCTTTAACTCATTTAAATTTACTGCCTCCACAACATCTGAAGGCAACTCATTCTAGAAGCCAACCACCCTGTTAGAAAAATATAAATGTCTTACCTAAAGGTGACTAATAACCTGCCAAAATGTATACTTGTGTTCCCTAGTCTTAATATTCTCCCCATTAAAGATGAAAAAAAATGACGCATCGACACTACCAATTCCTTTTACATTCTTAAACACCTCAATCAGATCCTCTCTAACTCTTCTTTTTTCGAGAGAAAACAATTTCAAAGGTCTTAATCTCTCCTCATTTGACAACCCCCTCCATCCCAGGCACCATTCTAGTGATCCTCCTCTAAACCTTTTCCAACGATTCAATGTCCTTCCTAAGGTACGGAGACCAAGACTGAAAACAATACTTCAAATAAGGGCTAACCAACGACCTGTACAATGACAATATAACCTATTTAGACTTGTATTCCATATGTCTGTAGATACAACCTAACATCCTATTTGCCCTACCACTAGCAACAGCACATTGCTTGGATGGCTTAAAAGACTGGTCAACCATTACACCAAGATTCTTTTCTTTCATGTAAAGGGTTTCCCATCCAAATTATACTTATAATTCAAATTATGATAACCCACATGCAGCATCTTGCATTCATTATAATTAAAACCCATTTGCCATTTATTTGCCCAATTCACTAAATTATCTAAATCCGTTTGTAAATAAGCAGTATCCTCTTCACAGCAAACAACATCCAAGACCTTAATATGTTTCATGCTTAAGTATTTAAATACTTTTTAAATATACTGATTGTTAATAAAGAAATTATTTTCTACTTGCAAACGAAATTGTACTGTTACTTAATGAATTATCTTATATCTTTTGTTTAAAAAATAGCTAGAGTTTTCATTTTATTGTGGAACAAAATACGATTAACTTTAAATTTTTCCAATAAAAAAGGACATAAAGATCCTTATTATAAGGTAAGGTTACACAATCAATCGATATTTATGAAATTTTTTTACCAAGTAATTAACACGATGAAAATGTTGTCCGCAGAGAAGACTTGTTGTTTCAGCACAGTTTGAAAGAACAGTCAGCCACCTGTTGTTGATATTAACAAGATTG
>NW_013672083.1:4154-6083 GCF_000517525.1 Limulus polyphemus | reverse complement strand
GGATTCGAACCCGCGACCCTCAGATTGTGAGTTGAGCGCCTTATCCACCTGGCCATGCCGGGCCGATATTAACAAGAGTAAGACAGTGGCCTAAAAATGTATATCAAGTAACATCTAGTTAAACTTGCTAGTTTTACTAAATCATTGGTCTTGACCTACATTAGAATCTCGCTAGTTTTACTAACCCATTGGTCTTGATCTACATCAGAATCTCTTTGAGGTTTACTAGCCAGTTGGTCTTGACCTACATCAGAATCGCATTAGACTTTTATTAACCCATTGGTCTTGATCTACATCAGAATGTTGCTAGAATTCTATTAGCCCATTGGTCATGACCTACATCAGAATCTCGCTAGAGTTTTACCAACCCGTTGGTCCTGTTGCTACATCAGAATCTCGCTAGAGTTTTACCAACCCGTTGGTCCTGTTGCTACATCAGAATCTCGCTTGTTTTACAAACTCATTGGTCTTGAGCTACATTAGAATCTCGCAAGAATTTTATTAACCCATTGTCTTGACATACATCAGAATCTCGCTAGAATTCTATTAGCCCATTGGTCTTTGACCTACATCAGAATCTCTCTAGTTTTACTAGCTCATTGGTCTTGACCTACATTGGAATCTCGCTTGAATTTTATTAACCCATTGGTCTTGACCTACATCAGAATCTCTCTAGTTTTACTAGCTCATTGGTCTTGACCTACATTGGAATCTCGCTAGAATTTTACTAGCTCATTGGTCTTCACCTACATCAGAATGTCGCTAGAATTCTATTAACCCATTGGTCATGACCTACATCAGAATCTCTCTAGTTTTACTAGCTCATTGGTCTTGACCTACATTAGAATCTCGCAAGAATTTTATTAACCCATTGGTCTTGACCTACATCAGAATGTCGCTAGAATTCTATTAGCCCATTGGTCATGACTTACATCAGAATCTCTCTAGTTTTACTAGCTCATTGGTCTTGACCTACATTGGAATCTCGCTTGAATTTTATTAACCCATTGGTCATGACCTACATCAGAATCTCTCTAGTTTTACTAGCTCATTGGTCTTGACCTACATTGGAATCTCGCTAGAATTTTACTAGCTCATTGGTCTTCACCTACACCAGAATGTCGCTAGAATTCTATTAACCCATTGGTCATGACCTACATCAGAATCTCTCTAGTTTTACTAGCTCATTGGTCTTGACCTACATTGGAATCTCGCTTGAATTCTATTAGCCCATTGGTCATGACCTACATCAGAATCTCTCTAGTTTTACTAGCTCATTGGTCTTGACCTACATTGGAATCTCGCTAGAATTTTATTAACCCATTGGTCTTGACCTACATCAGAATGTCGCTAGAATTTTACTAACCTTTTGGTCTTGACTTACATCAGAAATAATAAGTTATTGGTGGCTGATCGCTAACAAAAAATGTAGAAGCCACATGTTTTAGTCAATACCTGGGTAAATCAATAATTTATTGTTAGTCGAAATACAATAATTTATTTGGAATAGACAGGTCCTGGATGGCTAATATTGTGCAACATCATCACTGGGATGAAGGAAGTTATTCCATGGAAGACAGAAGGCTAACTGGAAGGAAAACATCTAATGCTAGGTAAGAGTTACCATGGTCGAGGAAGCGTCGGTTTCTGATGTTTCCATTTACTTTTGGATATAATGTTGGCATCAACCTAACCTGAGTTTCTTGTAGAAACTTAAGATAACGTCAGGTTCGTGATTATTATACTAGAAACTTAAGAGGACATCAGGTTCGCGACGGTTACACTAGAAACTTAAAATAACGTCAGGTTCGTGATTATTATGCTAGAAACTTGTTTGTTTTTAGGTTAAGCACAAAGCTACACATGGGCTATCTGTGCTCTGCCCAACACGGGTATCGAAACCCGGATTCTAGCGTTATAAATCCGCAG
>NW_013672083.1:0-3205 GCF_000517525.1 Limulus polyphemus | reverse complement strand
GGGCCCCCGTGTAAGGATTTGCGATCTTTATTTAATGAGTGTTATTTTTGACCTTTAAAAAACAAAATAAGCTGCTTGTTCTACTTTTGAAGTTTGTTGTTGTTTGAAAATATTTCAGAATAAGAGAAAAACTTCAAGAGATGAAGCAATCTGGGGGGGGGGGGGAATAAAGGTTTTGTCAGATATAAATACTTGCGAGGCATCAGACCCGTTTTTATACAACTTAGAAAGTCTGAATAGAAAACACTTGGGTATTCTGATAGATTGTTTCGTATGAAAACAGTAGTTTCAGCTTTAAGGCTATTACGTCAATTATTTTAATTTACAACAAAGTTTTAATACTAGTTTAGCCAGAAAAAATTCTTACCTTGCCAGTTTTTGAACCATAAACTAAACCTTAGTCCCTTAATTACCGAAACTTCTTGATTTCTGAACGACATGGAACTTTGATAACAGTTTCATAAACGTTTTTTATCTGGACAGTATAAGTTTGTAAGACTTACTTTCGTTGTTAAGCGAATCTGAAAGCAAATTATTCTTAAAGAAAAAACAAAGTTAAATTACTATGATTATAACAAGGTTTTATTGCTCCACTACCTTATCAATTTTACTGAGCTATTAGAATTACTAAAATTACTACAATATAAAAATCTCGGGTAGATCTGATATGTTGTTAATTTAGTTATGGTATATATATACTTGATTGTAGGTGCTGGAGAAGGATTGTACTTACAAACACTGAGAAAAACTAATTATTCATCAAATTAGTGTTATTGGTTTTGTTTATTAGCCTTATTAAAAACCAACCACTAATATCTGCCGTGCTATTATAAGCAGGGCAACAAATATAGTTTTTATTTCTTTTACCTACCTTTGTAACACTATACCTCCAATGTAGGGAAGTAATATAAAAAATACCAAAGTTTACATTTTTGAAAAGCCTTTGAACATACAAACATTTAGTATCTCTGGTATGAAAAAATAAGCTGTTGTATAGAATACAAAGTTTAACCTGAATAAAAATTAAAATCTCCAAGTTACAGAATAACTTAAGCATCTGTTGCCATGAGTTCATTATAAAGAATTCCATTTTAATGGTATAATTTGAGCAACGTCTAAATGGCAGATCGAACAACTGATATCAAATGTTTCCTCCAAACTGACTAATTCGTTTAGGTTTGAAATTTCATTGTCAGTTGTGATTAAGGGATGTAAGTTCGAAACTTAGACAGTACAGAAAACCTCTTAATAAAAACTTACATATTCTACAGAAGTTTCTCTTTATTAAACTTAAAACATCGCAGTATTTATAGGTTTCGTACCATCTGAATAGACTATTTCATCACAAAGAAACAGCTGTTTCCCAAACAAGTACACATGTAATAACTTAAGGCAGAGGATAAACTGTATTATCTTTTTATTATTATCGTTAGAAGACGAGATAGGGTTGAGAAAAATAATGTAAGACCACCTCTTGGCTGTTGAAAAGAACATCAGAAAGAAGCTCCTGTTGTCCGTGGCGCCATTATCATGGTCATTAGATAAAATGATGCTCATTGTTCATGCTGAAATATTAGCTCTAGCTTCGCATTAAAACCATGGGTGTTCTTCATTCACGTAAAAAGGAATTATAATTGAAAAGCCAGATGCAAGAAATGATAAATTATCACTTAGGTGAGAGAGGCCTGTGTTGGCGACTCGTAAACTATGGAGAATTTGGCACACCCAAGATTTCTACAACATTCAGACATGCTACATTTACAATCTCAGGAACATATAGTGAGTCACGAGTGAAACGTTCACCCAGTAATAGATCAAATAATGCAACTCCGTGTGTCATCTCAAGATCAAAACTCAAACTTGAAATATAAATATCACTGTGCAAGTCACCATTTTCAACCGTGAATCTAACTAGTTTACTTAACACGAAGGTAATCTTGCTATACTATGTTTATAAACAGTTAACTGTGGGTGAAATGAAGCACTGAAAGAAAAATGATTTTAACTCCTTGATTCAAATCTAAAATACAATTTCTCCTCGTATAAACACATCGGATTCTCCATACAAAACAGTTGTTTTTCAGGTGTATAATTTACTAATATAATCCTAATTGATACTGTTTTCGTTCCACATTCATGAACGTTTAGGAAGACAAAATAAAAAGAAAGGCTTAACGTTCTTCGCAGACGAGTACAAAATTCTCTACCACTACTTAAGCTTACTCGTCTGTAGATGTAACTAGATAATAAACATCATTAATACATCATGTTAAGCTTACTCTCAAAATCCATTATAAAGACGTGCTTTATACTAGCAGTTAAAGAAAAAAGACAGTAGTATTAAATCACATTAGTTGAGATTCGAGAGACCCTTTTAATCTTAAACTATTGTCAGGGTAAATCAGATAACTAATGAAATAGGCTTCTTCATACTCAGATCTATCAATCCCCCTAGTGGCACAGCGGTATGCCTGCGGATTTAGAACGCTAGAAACCAGGTTTCGATACCCATGGTGGGCAGAGCTCAGACAGCCCATTGTGTAGCTTTGTGCTTAACTAGAAAGAAAACATCATGAATTAAAACGGATACATAATTATTCATACCTCTGAAGAAGTAGCAATGATGTATCGAAACGTCAGATCCTTTATATTCAATAAGTTATCTCGTAATAGAGGGCTGAATGCTTTTCAAGTCTGATGAGTGTTAATATTTAAAAACGTGTACAGAACATACGGAAATTGTTTTGATAAGGATTTGTTTTGTTTTTTGTTTCTTATTAAGCACAAAGCTACACAAAGGGTTATCTATCTGTGCTCTGCCCACCACGGGTATCGAATCCGGTTTCCAGCGATAAAGATTTGTACAACAACCGTAAGTTGGTGAAATTCTGGCTAATATGAATGGATGTTGTTAAAAGAAACTTATTCAGGCTACAACTTCTCACATCCTGTTTATTATCTTCTTGGTGAAACTGTTCACTTAAATCTCTACTTCACTTAATATGTATGTTCATAACAGTTAAAGAAATCTATCAATACCTAATTTTCTCACATCTTTCTGCAGGGCAGTGTTCTGGGTTTCACTAGATATGTATGTTCATAACAGTTAAAGAAATCTATCAATACCTAATTTTCTCACATCTTTCTGCAGGGCAGTGTTCTGGGTTTCACTAGATATGTATGTTCATAACAGTTAAAGAAATCT
>NW_013672082.1:45607-50955 GCF_000517525.1 Limulus polyphemus | reverse complement strand
TAGTTTATGAAAGAATAAATAGATGAATAGGTAGATGGAAGGTAGAGAAATGACTAGCTGGCAGAAGAATAGATGAATTAGTAGGGTAAATAAAAATAATATACAAGTGAGTAGTTTATGAAAGAATAAATAGATGAATAGGTAGATGGAAGGTAGAGAAATGACTAGCTGGCAGAAGAATAGATGAATTAGTAGGGTAAATAAAAATAATATACAAGTGAGTAGTTTATGAAAGAATAAATGGATGAATAGGTAGATGGAAGGTAGAGAAATGTTTGGCAGAAGAATAGATGAATTAGTAGGGTAAATAAAAATAATATACAAGTGTGTTGTTTATGAAAGAATAAATAGATGAATTGGTAGATGGAAGGTAGAGAAATGACTAGCTGGCAGAAGAATAGATGAATTAGTAGGGTAAATAAAAAGAATATACAAGTGAGTAGTTTATGGGAAACATATGAGAATAGGTAGGTGGATGGATAGGTGTACACTTGAATAGTTTATGGAAGAATAGACGAAGAGGTAAGTGAATGTAAATGTACATAAGTGACTATTCAACATACACCATGACATCTTAGTTTGCCATCAATGTTACGTTTCTTCGGAAACCAATAGAAGTCACAATTAAAAACTATGTGGTACATTTTTGGAGTAGAAAGGAATACAAACTTCAAGTTGGCAAAGCTTCTTTTTTGGAAGATGCTGCTAAAGAAAATTCTGAACAGAATATGGGTGAGAAACGTACAGTTTACTGCCAGGTAATCTAAGCGTGAGGTTATCTTTTAAAACAATGCAAGGATAACTTTATCAATTAAGATAAATTATTGCTGATGTTGATTTAGCACAAAGTTACACAAGAGATATCTACGCTCAATTCTATTTGGATTTTATCGTTGTAAACCAGCAAACCTACGGCTGACTTACCGGGTGAATAACATGAATTGAATGAATCTTTCACTATTTGATAAATTCAGCTCTTAACCGCGATCCGTAGTTTACTGAACAGTAACATTAATAGTAAACCGTATATATATATATATGTCCGTGGAACGTTTTTACATTTTGCACTATTATATATATATATATATTTATTTATTTATAACGTATATTGTAGGCTCAGTATGTAAAATATTGACGTACTTTCCTCATCATAAAATACATAAATTAGAAATATAATAAACAATTAATTTACGCTTAATTTTTAACAAATTTCTCGACTTTAAAAGCTATGCTAACAGGAGATATATTCTAAACAAAATTGTCAATATGTGAAGAACGTCCAACAAACATTCAAGAAAAATCTCGAAATACTATAATTCATTTTTATCTTCGCCATTTTATTACATTTTTTTTTATTCTTCCGCGAAACGATGAAGCTTATGTATACTAAACACAAGTTGACTGATGATATTGAGGTTATGTGGCTTTTAAGTCAATTATCTATTTTCGATCTTTGTCAGTTACAACCCAAACTATTTATTAAATATTTTTAAACTCCTAATGCCATCCCTTTCATAGTAGATGTTTTTAGCTGCTTCCGTTATTTCATTAAATAAACCCCCCAGTGGCACAGCGGTGTGTCCACGGACTTACAACGCTAGAAAGTGGGTTTCGATACCCGTGGTGGGCAGAGCACAGATAGCTCATTGTGTAGCTTTAGGTTTATCTACAAACAAACAAATTATCTTTGGTTATTGCTGTTGAATGAATTGGTTAATATTATTTCTGAGTACTTTTGGTTTTATATTTCACTTTTCCAGTGTATACTATTATTATATAAATATTTTTTGTAATTAATCCTGTTAACTTATTTATAACAGAAAGAGGAATAGTATTTTTGTAATTAATCCTGTTAACTTATTTATACTATTCCTCTTTCTGTTATTTTTTGTAATTAATCCTGTTAACTTATTTATACTATTCCTCTTTCTGTTATTTTTTGTAATTAATCCTGTTAACTTATTTATACTATTCCTTTTTCTGTTATATTCTTTTTTCAAAACTATCCTTTAATACTTTTATATTTCTTTCAGTGATAATCTCTTATCACATAGAGGGACACTTAGTAGAGCGCCACGCACCATGGATTATACTTGGCTCCCAAAAAATATGAACACGTGTACGTATGTCCGTCGTTTTCAACTTACACAGATCATTTTTGGCAGGAAAATGAGGAATAATATTCTACATATGTCCACCAAGGTTTTTCAAAATCCAATCATTTTTGACTGAGTTATAGAGCAAAAACTGTGTAACAAATAGGTCCCCATTTTAACCCTCCAAAAACTAATCACTTCTAAGTTGGGTCATAGTCCAAATATATACCAATTTTCATCAAAATCCATTCTGCCGTTTACGAGAAATCTTGCTGCCAAACACACACACATATACAAGGGTGAAAACATAACCTCCGTCCACCTTCGGTGGCGGAGGCAATTATAACAGTTATTCTGTTTCTATGACCATTTACCTCTTTATCAGAAGCTATTTTTAATCCCTCATTACAACAGGAACTATTAGCAGCATGAATGAAGAAAACGAGGGACCAAACGTGGTCTAACCTAACCATTTTAATATTACATCCTTACAAATGTATACGTCTTTATATTACCTTAGATATATTTAGATGACGTTTTTACAGAACTTTGCTTTTTATATAACATAGCTCTTTTTGTTTTGTAGACATAACATGGTCCATTAATTTTAATTTGGCTGTTTTCACATGTAAAGTACCTTTGGTGAATAATCACTTTTAGTTTAAAATTACAATTTTCCACAAAACAAAGCTTAATTTTAATTATAATGTATTTATTGTTTTTATATAAAATTATAGACTTATCAGCTGATTTGAATGGTGTAAAAGGACTTAATTCGTTTTGCTTCATAATTATTTAAATTACAGCGATTTCAAACTATACGTTTAAATTTAATCACAGAAATGTGAAGCATAAGTATTGTTGAATAGATATTGTTGACAATATTGTTACTACTTTTAAAACCATTACAGGGTGTTGAAGAGAATATATATATATATATATTGGCAATATATCAGTATCTGCAATCCATTCTACAATGGTAAAACCCAGCAAGCCTGAAGAGCTCTGGACTGAGCGAAATGCGTCGTCGGCAATTTCAATAACAAATATAGTGTGGTTGGAATACTGTTATCATATTATCTTCTAATTCTTGATAATTTCTAAGGGACTAGATTAAGAATGTAGTGCTTTAAAATGTAATAGGCCTAATACTAATGTCTTATGACATGTATAATTGTAATCATTGTTCGTCGGCTTGTAAAAGGCGTACATACCATAACAAACGTTAAAACCAGTCACATTATCTAGCTCAGATTAATCTGTTCAAAGTCAGTTACCCAAAATAGTACATAGTCCTAAGATCTTAATTCAGATATGATAATAATACGAAATAAATGACTAAAATAAATAAACAGTGTTAAAATAAAATAAATAATGTTACGTTATTAATTCTCATTTAAAATATGATTTGTAAATGACCTAAATAATAGTTAATAATTATTACAATTAACTTGCTTAATCCGATTCACACCCTAAACCACTGCTCTCTCTCTCTCTCTATCACATCCTGGCCCGGCTTGGGTTCGAATCCCCGCCACACCAAACATGCTTGCCCTTTCAGTCGTGGGGGCGTTATAATGTGACGGTCAATCCCACTATTCGTTGGTAAAAGAGTAGCCCAAGAGTTGGCGGTGGGTAGTGATGACTAGCAGCCTTCCCCCTAGTCTTACACTGCTAAATTAGGGACGGCTAGCGCAGAAAGCTCTTGTGTAGCTTTGCGCGAAATTCAAAAACCACCAAAAACAAACAAACTATCGCATCCCAACCGCCAGTGAGTCGTGGTATTGAACAAAAGGCCTTGTCGGCACTGTATATAACAGCTGTAGTGTGGTTGGCATATTATGACGTATTCTACTTTGCTTTCACCCATTTGTTCTTAGAATTTACCATATGTTTTGCTTCCTTAACAAGAAGAAGAACAACAATAATTTTATTACTTTTTAACTGATTATTTTACTTAATCTATAACAGATATTAAATTGTTGTTTTTTTCTATTTAATGTTAAAAAGGTGGTTCTGCAGTATTTTGAATAGTTCTGGTATATTTGGCCTAAATATACATATTTATGTATATAGTCACAGTAGTGCCCTTCCCTTAAGTTGGCTGGAGCTACTACTCTGACGCTATATAATAATATGTATCTGTAATTATTAGCTTCATACATTTATAAGTTACACAATCTGGTTTATTACAAATTTCAATTCCTTCCTTTTCAATAGTTAAATTTACCACTGTTAACATATGCATATTCTTTGATGCGTCATATAATATCACAAACATTTCAATCTAATGCTTTATTAGAATATCATTGTTAACATATGTGAGATTAAAATATTTATTGGAAAAAGCTTCACCAAGTTTCTTTCTTATCATTAAGTGCGGTGGTACTTAATAGTAGGGATCGTGATGAAATAAAATGGCGGCCATAAAAAAACGGTCTTTAAAACCATCTTTAAAATGTATGAATATTAACAATGACTATTTCACAGTATTAGCTGAGTAAAACTAAAGTTTATAGTACCTATAAAGCCGCGTAACTCTCTATACACGTTTTTATGAAGTGAATCAAAATTTCACTATTTCAACGAATTCTCCTCTAAGTAAGTAAGTAAGTGACTTTTCCACACAAGAAAAATGACGAACCTTGTCGCTCTAATTCTTTCACAGAACTCTCCTGTCTGGGGTCCTAATGATTCCTTTCTTATACCGAAAAGGATACTAGTATATGTATGTATAACGGACGATGCGCTACTTTGGGCATATAATTAGATTTGCGGGTAGGTTGGTGGAGATCCTGGTGGGTAATAAAATGAAATCGGGTATACGCGCCCCCCACGCTTGGTATTGCTGGCGCATGAAAATATAGCTAATAAAAAAGTAAACAAATAAGTATAATAAAAAAATAATAATTTAGTAAAGACCAGTAGAGATCGATATATATAAGTAACTTAGCTAGCTATGGTTATATGGAAAGTTTTATTGCTACAAAAAATATTGAAATAAGAAAGTCGAAACTAGAAAAACTGAGTTACTTAAAATTAAAAAAAGATATCCCTACTTTGGCTCATACTAACATAATTACAGTGATTTGCCAAAGTAGAAATTTTTTTAAGTAACTCAGTTTTTCTAGTTTCGACTTTCTTATTTCAATATTTTTTGTAACATTAAAACCCTATATATTACTATAGTAACCTAGGTAACATATATATCGATCCCTACTTGCCTTTATAAAATTTCTAAATTTATTGGCC
>NW_013672082.1:43173-44907 GCF_000517525.1 Limulus polyphemus | reverse complement strand
ACAAGTAAAGTTTCTTTGTGTCGGATGTTCGTGCAAAGTTAAACAAGTAAAGTTTCTTTGTGTCGGATGTTCGTGCAAAGTTAGTAACACAAGTAAAGTTTCTTTGTGTCGGATGTTCGCGCAAAGTTAAACAAGTAAAGTTTCTTTGTGTCGGATGTTCGTGCAAAGTTAAACAAGTAAAGTTTCTTTGTGTCGGATGTTCGTGCAAAGTTAGTAACACAAGTAAAGTTTCTTTGTGTCGGATGTTCGCGCAAAGTTAAACAAGTAAAGTTTCTTTGTGTCGGTGTCAATGATTCCAGTTTTCCCCAGTTTATTTTGGGTCCAGTTGACATGGCGGGTTGTGCAATGGCTGAATTTTGTGTTTTCTTGAGTTTTGTACTGTCTTTATATTCTTTTATTCTTGTTCTTCTTCCCATTTCTCCAATGTATGTTTCGTTGCAATAACACGAAATTTCATAAATGACGTTTTTGTGTTTCTCATTGGTAGATTGCTGTTTGTTTTTTACCAAATTGGACCTTAATGTCTTGTAGGATTTCCACCTGACTTCTATGTTGAATTTCTTGGTTATGCGTTTGAGTTTTTCACTGAAATTTTTTCAGGTAGGAGAGGTGAATGGTAGTAGTGGTAGTGTTTTTCTTATCTTTTCTTTCTGTTGTGGCATTCTTCGGAGTTTTTGATGAAGAAGGAGGTGTGAATAGAGGTAATGAAGCTACTCAACATCACCTATCTTCACTTCTTGGGCTACTCTAATCGAATAGGGTATTTGATCGTCACTCTTATAATCATAAAGCACCCACGTACCCAAAGTACGTAGAACGATTCTAGAAACAGGGCAGATTCATAGTCCGTCACACAATCCAATAGGCCACATTGGCTTAAATCGGTAAGGGATAGGGAAGATTAGTAAGAAAAGGGTAGGTGACTGAGCAGATGCTTGGAGAAGGTAAATGAGTAAATAGAATAATTGAGTTGGTTCATAAATTGGTAGGTACCTGGCAGTGTATATACTTCAGCAAAAGTATGAAAGTATAGATGAATGAGTAGTTGAATGTAAAGCTAAGCAAGTGAGTTTATTTGTCGAGAAGTAAACCAAAAACTATGTGCATATATAAAGATTGAACAGTAAAAAGGTGCGTGGAAGTGGAGACTTCTCATTAGGTGTTTGGAAGGTTAGATAAGGTAATAAGTACAAACACTTGTAAGAGTAAGTAGGTCGCAGGAAGGGCATATAACTTAGTGGTAATGTTGAGTGAGTTTATGAAAGGGGTCAGTAAATTGTTGGGTGTGTGGATGAATATGTTTATAGGTTGATAAGATAAAGAAAGGGAGTATTATATCTTGGTATATGATGCAGATAATATAACTCTTCACCTTATCTTACTGGAAAATATATATAATCCAACAATATATCTTACTGAATGATAATAAATGGATGTACCATATCTTGCTGAACGATATAAATAATTAATGGATGTATCATATCTTACCGAATAATATAGATAATAAATGGATGTATCATATCTTACTGAATAATATAGATAATAAATGGATGTACCATATCTTGCTGAACGATACAAATAATAAATGGGTGTACCATATCTTACTGAGTGATATATATAATAAATGGATGTATCATATCTTACTGAATAATATAGATAATAAATGGATGTACCATATCTTGCTGAACGATACAAATAATAAATGGATGTATCATATCTTACTGAATAATATAG